>NW_027133034.1:50215000-50382500 GCF_026122565.2 Emydura macquarii macquarii
AAGTCGACACATTTGAATGTCCAGACACACACACAGAGAAATTTACTAATCAAAAAGTGTATTTCCTAGGGCTGTCTCCAGAGAAATCCGCAGGAAGAAATTGGAATAATTTATTAGCTTACAAGTTTTCGTTGACAGTTAGCCCAAGGCTATTTATCTCTGTAATAGAGAACGTCTCCAATGTGGCAAAATTGACCAAATCAAACAGCTTTGATCAGAAAATGAATCTGGCAAGGCTGTCTGTCTGCGGGTCCCAGGGGAAAGGCGGGAAACAAACAAAAAGATTTAACAAGTGGTCAATGGGAGAGAAAGAGAGAGAGAGAGAGAGAGAGAATCTGCAGCCTGGAAAGTCAGGATCCTGCAATATCTTCACACACAAACACTGAAATGAATTACTGGAGAAATAAATTATGTCTCACATCATAACATTTAACACTGTGCTTGTGCATAATCGGAGCCATGCAGCCCAAACTGAAATGTGATTCTTGCATAAAGGAGATGATAAATAACTGCAGCAGGCAAAAAAAGCTTCAACTTCTCCTTAAAAGAAAAGAAAATATAAAAGACTCCTTCTGCTCATGGGGCCACCAGCATCTTCCAGCATCAGTACATCCCATATATTTGGCTTGCCCCTAATGTATCTAATAGTTGGATGTCCAGGAGAAAGAGGTAAGACGAGGAATTAAAGGTTATATCCAATTTTGGTTGAGGGGAGCAAATATAAGTTTCTACTTTTTGCTGCAGGATCCACGCAGGGTTTTGACTTTGTCCATTTTCTCTCCCAATGCCAAAAAAGTCATCTGTTTAACTGCAAAATAATAAGCTAGAAATGCGAACTTTTGGGGAATGGACAAAAAATCAACTTTACCACCACACAGGTGTCACTTCATAAAATAAAACAAGCCTGCCTTTGTTAGGAAGAAAATCATCACCCATTAATGCTAAATCCCAAAATAAATGGCTTTGTGGCTAAAGCACAGGAATGCCAATCAGGAAGTCTGTGGTAGAGTGCTAGCTCTGTCACACATTATCTGTTCCTAAGTCATTTAAACTCTCTATATTTCAAGTTACCTATATATAAAGAGGGGATGATAATGTCTACCAAACTGCCAGGAATGAGAGTAAAAGTTGGAGTAAAAATACTTTGAGATCTTCAGACATGTCCCTCTAGAAGTGCACAGTATTATGTTATTACTGCTTGTCATGAACTCACAGACTCTGTCTCCTGCAGAGGAGACTGCAATTGAGCTCTCTCTCTACCTAAATACTTTTGCTGTGTGTTGCAGCATTTTTCCCAAATTAAACAAATTATTTTTCTGCCTTGTGCCACTTCTAATCTTACTGTATATCAGTAGCAATGGTAGGGGCAACATGTTTTCCTTAATAAGCATTCATAATTTACAAAACAAGTAAAAGAGTATTTTAACTTGGTAGTAAAAGAGCAGCAATTTCAGTCACTTTGGTAATTAAGTAAGAAAGCTGCAAACAGAAAACATTCCAATAACCCTGAGGCTCAGGCACTGCCACAAACATCTGAATTAAGAGAAATCATCCAGTCTAGTCATGTGCCCTTCCATGGACATTGAGAAGGATAAGGCATCTTTTTAGATCCTTTCAGACTATTTGATGGAGATGCAAGGCCCCATGTCTGATCCATATGTCTGTGTACTGTTGGAGATATAATCCTTGCCTAATTGAGTACTAAAGGCAGATCAGCAATTTTGCTTGATCAACCACATCCAACATACGCTGGTCTATAAAATGACTTGGTGCTTAGGTTCTTAGCTTGGGAGTGAATTTATTTACACATTTTGAAAATGGGTCAGGAGTGTAGTTGTGTTGATATATTGGAGAGAAGAAATATTTTGGCCAGTTTCAGATTTTTTTAAATTTTAGACAGTGAATGGCTTAATTTTCTGATATGAAATTTTGTAGACCACCCATCTGTAACATGGACCAATCTATTTTGTTATTTGAAAAAATACAGATGCCATGCTATTTATGTTTTGAAATTGGCTATCATGCACAGGGGTGCTGGAAAAATTTTTATAGTGAGGGTGCTGATTATAAAAACCATGTCTTTAGTGTTTGTTATTACTACTTCAAGCCATGCAGCACCCATAGTTCCAGCACCACTGATCATACATGTGAAATGAGTTTTGATATCATTGGGTCAAATCCTGAAGTCCTTATAAATGTATTACTCTCATTGAGGCAAATAGGAGTTTTGCCTGAGTAAGGACTTCAGAATTGAACTCTGTATTTACATTTTAACATCTCCCTATGACAGATTGACATTATATCAAAACGGCTTGACTGGAGCTTCTGTGAGGTAATATGTCAACGATTCACCCATTAACATACTGGCAATATATTCTGTAGAGGGAAGCAGCATGGTCCAGTGGACACAGACAAGAGAACTGAGTTCCCCTCCTGGCACTACTACTGCCTCATTGGGTTACATTTGGTAAGTCACCTAGGCCTACATCTTCAAAGTGTCCACTAATTTGGGATGCTTCAATTTTTGGGAGCTGAACCTGAGACAAGCCTGAGTTTCAGAGTTGTTGAGCATTCACAATCCCAACTGAAGTCAATGGAACTGCAAATGCTCAGCAGCTCCCCTGAAAATCAGCTCTAAAGTTGTGCACCCAACATTGGCAGACACTTTTGAAAATGGGTGCTTTAGCCGCTCTTTGCTTCAGTTACCCCCTCTGTAAAATGGGGATAATAATACTTACCGACCTTTAGAAAACTTTGAGCTCTACAGATGAAAAACGCTATATGGGCTCAATCCAACTTCCATTGAAACCAATAAGAGTTTTCCACAGACTTCAGTGGCAGTTGGATCAAGCCCTGTGAGTGTCATTATTATGAGCTGTGTCCATGCTATAATAATAATTAATAATAATAATAATATTAGTACAGATTGTTCTGACACAAATACAGGAATGCTAGGGAGACATGCAATAACATTCTGAGTATGCATCATAAAATGATGAACCTCAAGTCTCTTCAGCTTATAGTATTCTCAAAGCTCCATGGCATGTCAGCACGGGCTGAAAAAGAGCTGGCTGCGAACAATTCATATTGGGCTCAATCCAATGCTCATTGAAGCCAATGGAAGTGCCTCCATTGACTTCAGTTAGGGTGACCAGATGTCCCAGTTTTATAGGGACAGTCCCACTATTTGGAGCTTTTTCTTAAATAGGTGCCAATCACCCTGTGGAATCAAAGAAATAAGCATTACATTTATTAATAGAATGCTTGGCCTGAAACTGGTCATAGAAGGCCTGGTCTGAAGTTGTAGCCTGAAACTGAAATAGAAGCCACAGGCTAAACCATTAACAGAATGCCTCAACTGAAATTAGGATAAAGATGTTAAAATCCCACAAGAGGTCTTTGAACCACACTCAAGAGGCAAGTCTCTGTTATGAGCCTTAATTGAAGTCTGAACAGACTTCACCTGTTTTGATAAGTACCAGTACCTGCCCCCCTTTGTCTTACCGGCCCCATAGAAACTCACTCCATATAAATGAGCATTTGAACAGGTATTGTGTCACCACCCATTTTCAGGAGTTAACCAGGGTCCCTGAAAACCTGATTGTATAATCAAGTGACTCATTGGGCATTCCTGTGAGGGCGTCTGGTGTGCCCCACTGTGCATTGTGATTGTCTTTCCTGTTAAGTATAAACTGTTAATCAAATTCCACTATACGATCAACATGTAAATGAACCTAAGCAACCCCTATATAAGTCTTTTGTATCTGGTAGCCAGGTGAAGTACATTTGCCCAGCATCTAGACATGCTGCTTGACTTCCCTATAGGCACCTGGGTTTTCCCTATGGCTATAGTATTCTCCATAGCTATGGTTATGTGATTGTGTGTGTCACAATTAAAGCTGCACCCGATCCAACTCTAAAATGTAGCAGTGTGATTCTTTTCCATGACAACCCCTGACCCGATTTTTCTCATTTGTTATCGGGTCACCCTAACTTCAGTGAGAATAGGATCAGGCCCCTCATGTGGTTATCTGCTTTTGAGAGCAGAGGAAGTGGTCCCTGATAATTGGAAGGGCTTCATAGTGACATGCAATGTTTCAGAACACATGTCTATAACTGCTGAACTGTGACTGGACACTCCTTTAAAACAGTAGCTTAAGTTTTACTTGGCATAGTACTTGGGCTTCTGTTCTCTTACTAACATTCTGAGGTATTTTCCCCTAGATGTTGATCTGCCTCATGACCCCCCCTCAGATTGTCTCTAGAAAATCTGTGTACATAAGGAAGTGTCTATTAAAGTCTGTGTTAGCTAATACTTGATTATGGCCTAGCATTTCTTTGAAAAAGTCATGGTCAATCAGGCTACATTACCTTCTCTAGCATGTGTTTATGTGAAAGGTCAGAGATAGAAGTAGAGTTTGGTATGGAAATAGAGCACAAGCCATCTATAATAGCTGACCAATCCTAGAAAGGACTCTGCATTTTTTTTAGTTTTGAGGAAAAATCATTTTAAAAATCACTTTAATTTAATCTGTCTCTGTCAGATCTTTCCACTTTCCTCCTTCTCTGATCCTTTCCACCTTACATTTTTCCACTTTCCCCACAGTCCTAGCCTTCTATACTTGTGGAGTACTGCTGTGACAAACAGAGGTGTTCTACCTATTTGGTTTTGCATAGCAATATGTATATAAACCATGACAAACTCCCTCATCCACTGTTTCACTTGATTCATTAACCACTGAAAGGCTGATAACACATTCTCCATACTGCAAAATAAAGCAAGAATTCTGTGAAGTCCCATCAAGACAGTGAATGCTGATTTTAGCTGGGCATCTGGATTTAAGGGGACCATCAAATCCATTTGAGTCGAGTCTATTGTGGTTAAACTTTGCCCTATTCCTGAATGAATTGGTCTAGAATTTCAGTGGTCTATCATGACCACAGCAAACTTCCAGTAACCCTTGCAGAACCCAATGGTTCCATCAACTCCAGGGACTAGGACAGGATGTAAAGCCCATGACCTCGGAAAAAACCAAATTGCTTCTACACTGACTCATGAAGGGGAGGCCCTAGTCTCCCTTACAAAGTCCATGATGGGGAGCTCTCCTTCATCTCTTCTCTGTCAGGATCCTGGACAAAGGTAGGCAGGACTAGCAGCAGCCATTCAGTAGGGAGGAACAGCCACCAGGTATCATCGCAATCAGGCCAACAGTCAAGCCAATGGGCAGAGACAAGTCAGGGATCAGACCAAGGGTCAATACCAGATATCAGGGTCCATGTGGGTGTTCCACGGTTCCAGCAGGAGTCACGGTCCAAGTCAGAGATAAGATCAATACCAGTAGTTCAGGAACAGAGTATGCAGCGTTCATAGCAACTAGCTAGTGATGCACATTGTTGCCTGGATACTTCCTGAACAGCCCCGTGGGTTTATGTTTGGTGAGGATCCAATCAGGTGCCATGAGGTTGCTGTCTGTCAAACCCCTTGAGGTGTGACTTCCTGTAGTGTGTGCCCACACTGGATGGTGGGCAGGGAAGTGCAAGCTGGTTAAACTAGGTGGCCGGGTGGAGGTGTTTGTTGCCTGGCAACTCTGGGGGCCAAGGTCTGAAATGAGATGGCCTTTACAGCCACATCAAGACCACACTGCCCTGATGGTTTAATTATTTTTACATGGAAACCATAGTGTTTGTGGGTTTTCTTTGACAGTTCCACCATATAAGTTATATCACTTTAGATTTGGACTGGGGGAAGCCAGGGAAGAGAGAGGAGGGATCTTTGGAGGTGATGGCTCATTCTGTATTTGCTTACCACCATCCCTCCCATCTTTAGGACACAGAGGGTTGTAGATAATATTCCCTCCCACTTACTGACAGGGGTCACAAGACTGACAAAGGCTTTTGCTACTTTGAATACCTTTGGTCAGTAGACTTATTCTGGCCCTACCTTTATTACAAATCCAGACTGTTATTACAACATTCCATAGATTGTCAGAAACAGACTTTCAAAACTGCAATATCACACATATTCTGGGGCCGTCTAATACAATATAGTAAAACTCACAGAGGCCATTGATAAGGCCCTTGCCATTGAAAGCCCCTTTCCATCACAGTTCAGTAGAAAACCCACTTTAGGCCGTGATACAAGACATAGAGCCACATGCTCTTGTTCAACCCAGAAGTATGCAGAGTGAACCAAATTAATGCTAAACCTTTGAGACTCCAATTGAACTGCTGCATTTGAATGTTCTACTCAGTTGCTGCCTCATTTTGGCTGTGTGTAAAGTGAGTAGGGTAGAAAATGCAATGGAGGGCTCCATGAAGATCTGGTTGCCAACTCCACAGTGCCCTCTCAGATACATGAAGAATTCCCCCCCGCATTCCATCCCTGCATGTCCCACAGGCATGGCAGGACCACTGCTCATGTTGTCATTGGCTACCAACTCCCAGCTGCACTTTGTAAGAATAGCATAGAAAGATTAGCAGGAGTTACCTTTGGCGGTGTTACGCACATCACCATGAGGCTTTCACGGGCCTTGTCTGCAGTCTGCAAAGGGAAGGAATTTAACATGACTTCCACTGCATATGGCCCATGTGGTGCACAAATATTTTGTAGAATGGAAAAAGGTGATTCCATAAAAGGGGAAAGCATGTTGTGTAGCCACTTTCCTCTCTACATGGCCCCGTAGTATTTGCTCCAATCCACCACATCCAGAATTTGTGTCTATCCACACCATTCAGTGAAACAGAAATCATATGGACATAACTTTTTTGTTCAGCTTTTGGGTTGGGGTTTTTGATTGTTGCTTATCTTTTTTGTAATGAATGCACTTCAAAATTGTTAGCAAATGCCTCACTGTCATGGTGCTAAAGTTATAAATAAATGTTTTTCTTTGTGCTTTTAGTTTTTCTTCTAATTGCTACTTAAAGTGAAATGTCAGTTTTCCAACAAGCTGTATAACTTTAATTATGACTCTGACTCCTAGGCATACTGGAACAGTGGAATTTAAAATACATTTCTTTTTATTGTTATAGAATAAGGAATTTAAGACATTTCTTTCTTTATCAAAAAAGATGTAATCCATACTTTAATATTGGTATCCTCATAGGTATCATAGGCCAAAAACTCTCCGGGTTTCAGCTAACCAGGCCTTTTATAAATTTAAAAAATTAAGTCTCGTCATCCAACTGAAATATTGGTATCTTCTATAAGCAAAATCATCAGTGTTAATTAAAGCTTTAGTTACACTGAAAGAACTATATAAGATTTTGTCTTGAAAATGAAATTTATTTTAAACTCCACTACTTTAATATGCCCAGAAGTCATACTCCCAGAATTCTCATGTGTATTTCACAGCAGATGTTAACCAAGTGCTATCTCTTTGAGACCTTTGACCATTAGTCCTTCAATAATATCCCACACGCTGAAAATTCACCACAGGCTGAAAATTCACTCATGAATCACGACTTCAGTTAGACACCAGAACCTCAGGTCTCCTTTGATCTTAAACACGCATTTCAATGCCATTAGAACATAAAAATGGCCATACTGGATCAGACCAATGGTTCATCTAGCCCAGTATTCTGTCTTCTGACAGTGGTCAATGCCAGGTGCTTCAGAGGGAATGAACAGAACAGGTAATCATCAAGTAATCCATCTCCCTGTAGCCCATTCCCAGATTCTGGCAAACAGAGGCTAGGGACAATTCAGAGCATGGTTTTGCATCCCTGCCCATTCTGGCTAATAGCCATTGATGGACCTATCCTCCATGAACTTATCTAGTTCTTTTTAGAACCCTGGTATAGTCTTGGCCTTCACACCATCCTCTGGCAAGTAGTTCCACAGATTGACTGTGTGTTACATGAAGAAATACTTCTTTTGTTCATTTAAAATCTGCTGCCTATTAATTTCATTTGGTGACCCCTAGTTCTTTTGTTATGAGGAGTAAGTAACACTTTCTTATTTACTTCCTCCACACCAGTCATGATTTTATAGACCTCCCTTATATCCCCCCTTAGTCGTCTCTTTTCCAAGATGAAAAGTCCCAGTCTTATTAATCTCCTCTCATATGGAAGCTATTCCATACCCCTAATCATTTTTGTTGCCATTTTCCGTACCTTTTCCAGTTCTAATACATCTCTTTTTATATTGGGGCGACCAGATCTGCATGCACTATTCAATGACAGCTTACTTTGCTTAAGACCCTTTGGTGAGGGAACCTTATCAAAGGCTTTCTGAAAATTTAAGTACATTATATCCACTGGATCACCCTTCTCCACATGCTTGTTGACCCCCTCAAAGAATTCTAGTAGATTAGTGAGGCATGATTTCTCTTTACAAAAACCATGTTGACTCTTCCCCAGCAAATCGTATTCATCTATGTGTCTGATAGTTCTGTTCTTTACTATAGTTTCAACTAACTTACCTGGTATTGAAATTAGACTTACTGGTGTGTAATTGTCGGGATCGCCGCTGGAGCCTTTTTTAAAAAGTGGTGTCCCATTAGCTATCCTCCAATCATCTGGTACATCAGCTGATTTAAATGATAGGTTACATACCATAGTTAGTAGTTCTGCAATTTCACATTTGAGTACCTTCAGAACTCTTGGGTGAATACCATCTGGTCCTGGTGTCTTATTACTGTTTAATTTATCAATTGTTCCAAAACTTCCTCTAATGACACCTCAATCTGGGGCAGTTCCTCAGATCTGTCACCTAAAAAAAATGGCTCCAGTTTGGGAATCTCCCTCACATCCTCAGCAGTGAAGACCGATGCAAAGAATTCCTTTAGTTTCTCCGCAGTAGTCTTATATTCCTTGAATGCTCCTTCAGCATCTCGATCCTCCAATGATCCCACTGGTTGTTTAGCAGGCTTCCTGCTTTTAATGAACTTTAAAAAAAATTCTGTTACTTTTTGAGTCTTTGGCTATCTGTTCGTCAAATTCTTTTTTGGCCTTCCTAATTATGTTTTTATATTTCACTTGCCAGAATTTATGCTCCTTTCTATTTTCTTCAATAGGATTTAACTTCTACTTTTAAAAGGATGCCTTTTTGTCTCTAGCTGCTTCTTTTACTTTGTTGTTTAGCCGTGGTGGCACTTTTTTGGTCCTTTCCTCATGTGGAGAGGTATGTTTTTTAATTTGGGGCATACATTTAAATGGGTTCTCTATTATGGTGTCTTTAAAAAGTTTCCATGCAGCTTTCAGGGATTTCACTTTGACACTGTACCTTTTAAATGTTTAAATTACTCATATTGGTTTTAATTATGGAATCAATAATAAATAAAGCTATAAAGGTGAGAAGCTAATTTAAAAAAGAACTAATCATAACTTGAAAATAGTAGAAATTGTAGACTTATTGCAGCTAGCTGATTTGAAATGACAAAACTTTCCTTAAATTGTAACAAAAATGTAAAATGCACAGAAACAGACTATACGAGTCATGGTAGCCTCTTATATAGTATTTTAATTTTTTATTGTAGTATCCAAAATGTTAGTTACTTTCCAAATATTCAATGAGGGACGGCACCTGCTCTGATGAGCTCATGGTCTATGGATAGAGAAACAGGTAGACAGAGATTAGGGGAAGGGGCTCAACAAAATTAGGGTTTTATGTTGTTATAAAAATCCTTTATAAACAAAGCTGTCTGTTTTCACTGCGAATGGACTAACAGTGTTATGTATAACTACATCATCTAAAGTACCTACCTGAAAACTCACTTATCTTTGTAGTTGCATGTACAGACTCCCAATAAGCATAAACAGTTTAGAAAAATAATGAAATCTTATTTTGCAGCACTATGGAATCCACTTTGGGGCAATGATGCCACGCATCCAGCACAACTGAGAAATGAGGCTGCAGGAGTTCCACAGAGAACGTCTAAATGAGCACAAGTAGAGGCAAAGACAACCTCAATTGTTATTCCAGCAACATGCTCCTGCTGTTGTCCAGCACAGACCACTTCTACAACACAAGGCTAGATCACAGGTCAGCAGCAGCTACTGGACTGCCCCAGGCTACCCAGTTTCCTGTGTGCATTCCCACAGAACTCAACCCTGCCAGACAGCAGAAGAGAGAAAAAATTTCCCAGAGGAAGCAAGCAGCTCATGTCCTCATAGTCCCCAAATCTAATTTGCCCTCCGTTTTCTTCTATCACTCTGGGTACTTATTGAAGCAGGCCTATAGTTCAATAAAGTTGATTTACACTGTTTATTTCAGGCAGGAGTTCATCAGGCATATTTTATTTTGACATCAATGTGTCTCCAATTCACTATTCCATAGTTTCTTTCCATGAGCTTCATATATGTTCCATAAAAATTAATCTAAAAGAAAAGCAAAATGACTACATATAGTCACCTACCCTTCGCAAAGGAAACAATTGCATTTAATAGTAAAAGTTGCCAACATTTAGGCCCAAATCCACAAGAGGACTTAGGCGTTGCAATGCCAAGCATCGCAACACCTAACTTTTAGGTGCCTAGAAAATCACTGGAACAATGCAATCCACAAAGCCCGAGTTAGGTGTGTAGGCACCCTATGCAGTGACTGGAAAGAGATAGGCACCTAAGAACGGGATCCAAAAGCCAGTGTGTGAGGTGGGGAGCTAGCTAAGATAGCCAATGGGAGATGCTGACAAGAGGGGAGTGTCCTAAGCCCTGCCCCTCTCATGGAGATAGGCACCTAAATCCAATCTGCAGGGAGATGCCTATCTCTGCTGGCGAGCCACAACCAGGAACCCTCTCCTGGAGTCAGGTGGCATAGGCATCTAAGTTGTTTTTTGGAAGACGTAGTTAGTCACCTGCTTCACTCCATGCAAAATGGCTGGAGGAGCAGGTGGTGGTGGTGCCACTGCCCACCATATAACTTTTAGCCTAGTGGTTAGAGCACTCACCTGGGATGTGAGAGCGACAGTTTCAATCTCCCTTCTACCTGAGAGGGAGAAAGGATTTCAACAGGGGTCTCCTACCTCTCAGAAGAGTGCTGATTTGTGGCTCCCTCAATCTCCTGTTTAAGCTGTTTCACTACTTATAAATACTTAAAGAGTCTTTAAGTCAGAGAGAGAGTGAAAATGACTCTATAGCCTGGTAATTGAGGCACTCATCTGGGAGCTGTGAGGCCCAAGGTGCAGTCCCCTGTTCCAATGATGCATCAATAATTTATCCAAGTGGAATGGCTTCAACAGGAGAGAGTTAAGGAGCCCCACATGAAAATATCCCTTAGGTCACTGGTTACAGCACTATCCTGAGAAGTGGGAGGAGTTGAAGAGGGTCTGTTGCCCCATCAGGCAGAGTGGGGAATTGAGCCTGGTTTCCCACATCCCAGGTGAGTGCTTTAACCATGGGGAGAAAAGTTACAGGATGGGCAGCAGCCAAATTTTGAAAGGGACTCTATCTAGCAGGCGCCCTCTGAGACTACTGGAGTGGGGCCCCACAGGTAAGATACCTGGAAGAGCCCCTATCTCCCCCTGATTTGTGCATTGCATTGGGCTTAGGCAGGAGATTGGAGTTGCCTAGAGCTAGGCAGCAGCACACATGCCCACAAGCAGGAATATAGCTGGCTAGGGAACTTTTATAGTGAAAATGTAATGCCTTGCCTCTTGATGGGTTCCAGAGGGGTAGCTGTGTTAGTCTGTTTTTAGCAAAACAGCGAGAGTCCTGGGGCACCTTAAAGACTAACACATTTATTTGGGCATAAGCTTTCGTGGGCAGAAACCCACTTCGTCCGATGCAACAACGAAGTGGGTTTCTGCCCACGAAAGCTTATGCCCAAATACATTTGTTAATCTTTAAGGTGCCCCAGGACTCTTGCTGTTTTAGTGAAAATTTAGGTGCCTACAGGAGTAGGAAGCAGCTGAGCGAGTGTTTTGTGAATTGCAATGGTGCCTAAAGGTGAGATACGGTGCCTAAGTACCTTCGTGGATCTGGGCCTTAGTTCCGGCTCTATCAGGCATCAGTATCAGCCATCCCTCTCCTTGCACTGTCAGAATGTATGTACAGAGTATACACACTGTGAGGCACATGCGTTCTGCAGGCTACATTGACATCAGTCACAATCTCAGATGCCACAGCTTGTCTTGCCGGTTACACTCAAGTGAGGAAAGTTCAAAGGCCTTCTCACTTCCCCATGCATTGAACACCTCAGCCATATTTGAAAAATTTCATGAAACAACTTCCTTTTTTCAGCCAGCAATACAGTCGAGCGCTTGCCTAGGTCCTTCCTCAATACCCTGCTACTAGGTTCCTGGAAGAGATTTAAAGACACTGCAGCCACGCCCTGACACCCAGAGGGAGGGATGCGAATCAGTTTCTGCAACTGTAAAGTTAGAAACAACATTTGCCAATACTCTTTCCAATGGAAAAAGGAACTCCTGCTGTTCACCCACGCCCCAAGAGCTTTTGCAGATGAAGTCTATAGCTTTAAAAAGGTAAGCTGCACTTACATCACTTACAGTGTCATTCAAATTGTAGGGAAAATGTATATTGGTGGAGTCCATGTTTAAATTCTCAGTTAAAGGTGTTGCAGTAGCAATGAGGACTAATGAGATCCTGGTTTGTGTCAGAGGGATGTACAGATCCAAGGCTTTGTGGCATCATTTTATAAAGCACATTGGGCACTTCCAGTTTTGGACATACTGTTTGAATAAAGACAGCGGGGAGATTTTCAAAGGCACAAATGGCATTTATTAATTATCTGTGGCACTTTTTAAATGCATAATTTTCAATCAATATTGCTTATTTTTTAACTTTAATACATCACTTTTAAAAAGTCTTTTACATTATTACTACTGGCTAGATTTTCAGATGTGACTAGTGATTGGGGGGACTAGTAATTTTTGGGTACCCCACATGAAAGACCTTTCGGAGGCCTGATTTTCAGTGGATAATTCCTCAGCACTTTCTGATAGATTCCACTGAATTCCTGACCTAACTGGAGCTACTCTGGATTTACATCTGGATCAACATCTGTCCTGGACCTATACTATACTTCCTATACTAGGAAATTAGGTTGTTATAAATATGTCGCCTGGGGGTGGGAAAAATCCACACCTCTGAGTGATGCAGTTAAACCAACCTAATCCCCCATTTAGACAGCACTAGGTCAACAGGAGAATTCTCTTGTCGAACTAGCTACTGCATCTCAGGGAGGTGGATTAGCTACATCGATGGGAAACCCCGCCCATCCGCATAAATAGCATTTTCACTGAAGTGCCGCTGCAGCATTTTAAGTGTCGACAAGCCCTCACTGTTAAAGAGAAAGATGAGACAGAAGAAGCCAAGAAACCTATATGTGTGTCTTCCATAGCCACCAAGAGTTTTTAATTTGTGAACCTGGATGAAAATGAGCTCCATGGCTGCTGAGGTAAGACAGCTGGCAGAGCTTTTGCAGGCTGAAAGCTGCAGAACTGCTTCACTACAAACTAAAACTATGATATATCAAAGGATTCAGTAGCATAAGCAACACTCTTGTAAAAAAAAAATTGGTACCTGCAGCAAAGAACAGGATTAAATTCAATACAAAAGTGAAAGTGTATGGACAAGTGAAGGTTTATCCAATCTGTGGGTTGATTCACTTTAATGGGAATGGCATGTTATATCAGCCTCTAGGCACAGTCTGTGCCTGTGTAGAATTTCATCTTTTAAAATACAGTATAATGTGAGGAACCCTAATACAGTGTATTCCCTTTATTTCCTAGTAAGGTTCTTTTATTATGTTGTCAGAAATGTGTCAATTTTATTCTTAATACTCAATTATCTTATTTATCATGCACACATTCCAGATGCTTGTTTAATTTGAATAAAAACATAAAATAATGTAGATACCCAGTGTCCTCCCTCCCTAAAATTTAGTCTGCATTTTGAAAAATTTTCCACATATCTGAGAAGACTGGTCAAAGGGAAGAGTAAAAGCAGAGGAGATGAGGAGTTAGACTAAACAAGGTGGTTTCATTTTTTCTCTTCAGAATTGTCTGAAATCTTGGAAAAGTTCAGTGTACAAGTTAAAGTCATGCCTGGGCTGTTCTAACTTGCATGACCAATGCTTACGTAGCTGACCACCATAGGTCTCACTGATCTTGGCAGCATTACAGGGCTTGAATTTTCCATACAGATGAACTGTTCTTGAACAGTTTCTCAGTGAATTAGGCACAAATATTTGGGGTGATCAAATTTTTTTCTATTGAAACTGTTTTTGATGCAAAATTGTTTTGAGGTTTGTTTTTGGTTTTTTGGACAAAATAGAACTTTCCATGAAAATTTTCTAAGTTTAATTGAAGAAATGAGTGCCAGACAATCGAAAAAAGATCAATTTGGAAATGCCACCACTGTGTCTTATGGGAGTTGTAGTAAAAAGGCCTACTGTCCCCATTACCCTCTATGGACTAGGCTCCCCAGCCAGACTGTATCTCCCATGATGCACTATGGGCAGCAGCTCCCATGATGCACCACCAACCCTCATTATGAGGGGAGACTATAGTGCATCATGCAGTTTGATCAGGAAACCTGGCTTATAAAGAGGAATGGGAACATGAGACACCAGAAGCACAGCTTCCATGTGGCATCATGGTGGCATTTCTAAATAGAATTATTTTGGTTTTCAGTTTAAATATTTCCATTTTCAATTTTTTGCTGAAAATTCAAAATTTTCCACAGGAAAAAAAATTCATTCAGCTCTAACAAATACACTTTGCTTCAGTATCAGACATGCATGTCTTCTCTTTTCATCTACTTTGTTTCTTAAACGAACATATTTATTGTAGCTAATATATGAAGAGTTCCCTTTCTATTTGAGGTGCTCTATGATCTGTTTCCACAATGATGAACAAATTTCATAGGCATCTTTTGTTTTCAAAATTTCCTTTTGGAATTCTAATGCTATAAGTACACAGTGTTTTTGCCACTTTTTAACAATAAATTCCTTTTTGAGGGGAAAGTGATTATCCTCCACCTGATATGTCAAGATCCCAAATGTGTCCATTTCCTTCTGCTCTTATTCCTATGTATGCTTTTAGACCATAGGATCGGTCATATTACAATGCATCAAATTATGATGAAACAATCTAGATTCATAGTGGGCATTGTAATGGGATGATAAGCTGTATCACACTGTTCAACCATGAAGTGGTGCCATGTGTAACACAAACTCACAACAGCCATTCCTGGCAGTGCATTATAGGATCTTATCCTTAATACTTTCTGGTGGATCTCTCTGGGAAGGAAGCTCTGTAGCTAGTCTATATCTGGTACAAGAACCTGACCTGCACCTACCGTGTACAAGCAGTGCATGACAGGCAGTATTTGGAGGCATTGGATGGGGATAATGGCAGGTTGTAAGGATAAATGGAGTAGTAAATCCAGCAAAATAGGGCTGTAGGGCATGGGAGTTTCTGGGTGCAGGAGGAGTTGGAGTGGAGGTAATTAGGACTACTGGGACAAAGAGAAAAGTTAAAGTGTGAAGAAGTTGTTTTCAGCACAAAGGAAGGGCTGCAAACACCTAGAAGGAGCATCCAAAAATTGGGGCACCTTATATCACAAGCCACTGCTGAAAATTCAACACAGGCACATTGCTCTGCACCTAGTCAACATCATAGCCCATGTTGGCCAAAACATTTAAGTGCAGAATAAGTGGCTATGTAATTTCTCTTCCAAAGGGAGGAGACCAGAAGCAGAAGTCTCTCCTCTCCTTCTGAGTTGGCTTTCCATCCGTTTTACCAGAACTCACATTTCTTGTATCACTCATGTTGCCTGGGCCATTGTTTGGGCTATTTTGAAAGACCTGTCTGTGAAACAAAGAAGTGAGGAAGGAAGTGCCCCTGTGCTAGAAGATTTTTGTGGGGTTGTAATAACATTGGCATAGTGTGGACTGAAGTGCAATGGTCTGGTGATTGTCACTGCCAGCGTGCAGCTTCCTAAGGTGTTAACGGAGTAACAAGAGAGCATAAATAGGAAGCACAGACAGTATGTATTGGTTAAGTTGCTGGAGGAACCAACATAACCCTAAAGTATATGGTAAGAAATCAGTGCGAATTAAATTCTGTTTTTCTGTGTTGCAGCCTTTGCTACAGGGCTCTGTCAAGCACTGTAGGTTAAGGAGACACAATCTCAAATCTGACTATCCTTAGTTATGGGATACATGTAGATGATAGTACTCTTCCATTTACTGCTGACGCATCCCACAGAAGTGGTACAATAGCATACTCCTATATCATTCAAGTCTTCTGGATGAGAATGTAAAGGTGGATTTGGAAATATGCAGAAACATCACCATCGAATGATTAATGGAGTGCATATCCACAGCCTAGTTATCTTATATTGACCCCTGCCACTGCCGTGTCTGAGAGACACCTGTGTATTAAAAAAAAAAAGAGCAAGAGAGATGCCCAGTATTGGTCAGCTCATCCAAATTCACCAGACCAATAATGGGCATTGAAAAAACTGATGCATGGCAGGAGGGCCTTTCTGTTTGAGTTTGAAATGCACAATACAATATATACAATATATATCTGCAAGAGAGGGGACGATTAATCTGCGTGGTCAAGTGGTCAACAAGGAAAGATCAAGAAGGGTGGTATTAAGCCAAAGCAAGGAACTCTTAAGTCAGATAGTAGAGAAAAAGCTATAAAAAAATATCCAAGGAAGAACAAGTTGATATGGAGTGAGTGGACTGAGAAATTGCCATAATTGGAAACGTTCCTGGCTAGATTTGGCTATCAGACACTGGGAATACTTAGGAAATAATTGGATCTCTTTTGCCATAATGCAAGTAGGTAGACTGCATTAACTCACTAGGTTCCCTCCAACCTAATGGCTATATGTTTATGAAGGTGTGTTCAAGAGTTAGTGCAAATATAATGTACACTACAGAGCCACTTGAGCTCATTTGGTTGGCTTTGGCAAAGAAGTTGTTCATTATTGTCATTCATGTACCTTGGAAGACATCTGATGTGAAGTTCATAATTAAAATGTTCTGAATACTTCAACATATGGATCTTTCACATCTACTTAATTGCCAGTTTAGTAATAATTTTATGTAATGAGGAATTGTTAATAATACATGAAATACTAAATTGACGTAATCACTAAAAAACGTAATATGACATCCACTGTGCAAAAGATGCTATCATTCCAGGTGCCTTTGTTACACTCTAAACAAAGGATGTAACATTGCATAACAAGTCAAATGAATCTTTAAAATAGCTAATCTGTGATGTTTTAACAATATTTCTATATAATTATATTAAAGGTGAAACTGATAAAGGGATATTCCCTTCTCTCAGTCTTAAAGTATTTTCCTTGTTACCTTCTAGTTCTGACTTATGATCTGGCAAATGTTAGGGAACATAAAGTGCTTCAGAGCTTTGTGACAAAGGTCCCATATGTGTTCTCTGTGTCCTGTTGCTTTGATCACCTAAGTCAAACTGCAACATGTCTGGTTTAGGCACTTGTGGAAAGGGATCCCTATTCGTATTTTTTACAGTTGTAGTAGAATAGATTTGGAAGAGGTGGTAATGGGATAAGAGGACTTTTATCTCTAGCATACCAGTTCAAATCTTCCCTAAATTTGCAGTTACTGAAAGTCAATGGCCTACTGGCATGTGAAATGAACTTTTAGTAGCCAAATGTCTACATCCCATTTGTCACCTGTATTGCCATTAAGTGTATGTCTACACTGCAGTTAGACATCCACAACTGATGCCAATTGACTTGGGTTCGCAGAGCTAAGGCTAAGTGGCTGCTTAAGTGCGGTGTAGATGTTCGGGCTGGGACTGGAGCCTGAGCTCTGGGATCCTCCTGCCTCTGCGGGTCCTAGAGTCTGGGCTACAGCCTGAGTCCAAACATCTTCACTGCAATTCAACAGTCCCTTAGCCCAAGTCACCTGGCACGGACCAGCTGTGAGTTTTTAACTGCAGTGCAGTCGTACACCAAATAGGCATAGAGAACAAAATGCACTCATGCTTTAAAGGTAGTCCCCTCCAGAACAGAATCATTACACCGTGAAGGGTGGTGTAGGGAAGCTTACAGGGTCTCCATCTGAGCCTTATCTATTCTGTTGTTGGAGTCCTTCATCTTCCTGTGTGTTGTCAGTCTGGCACCTCTCATGAGCATCACATTAACTTAAAGAAGGGCCTGATTCTGCTTTCACTCACACAGGTGCCAATCAGGAGTCACACCATTGAAGTCAGTGAGCCGCCATTTAAAGCTGAATAAGTGAGAGGTGAATTGGACCTAATTAATGAACAACTATCAAAAAACTGAGTCTCAGGTTTAAAGATGAACAGGCTTAATTCTTTTTTATCCAACTATTTTTCAACCCTGTCGCTTTTGTACAAAGAGTAATTTGCTTATCTGGGCACATGATATTCTGGTGTCTTTTGGCTCTACCCTCTTTTTTTATTGGCTGAATACTTCTCTTAAAATGCTCTGTAATATACTAGGCTTATTTAACAATGGCATATGAGTTTACTTAAAAGAGAAACACAGCAAATGGAGCTGTTTTGTTTAAATATTATGACAATTTGAGCTGCATTGGGATGTTAATTGGATACAGTATGCCCCCAAAACTTTGGCAATTACTTTGTGGTCATAAAAGACATTAGTGTTCAAATTTGAAAATCTCATTCATATATACCAGGAGACTGACCCTGAGCATAGCCAGGGCACTGTGTGTTTTTGATCTTTTCTGATCCTATGCTGCACAGCTAATGTTAAACACAGAACTCTCACGCTGACATCAAAAGGACTTTCATTCAGAAAACAAGCATCTCTACCAAAAGAAAGGAGACATGATCAAAACCTACACCAAATAAACGTGGTAGAGGCCATGCAATATAAAACAAAAGTCACTCATTGCTGTTTTACGTGGAAGTTATTTTCAAGGGTTGTTTATGCTTTAATTAAAGAGTTTACTGGTAGTACACAAGCTTAGGACCAATCCTTTGACGCCAATGGTATCCATGTGAGCACAGCAGTCCATCCACATGCAAAAAGTTCCAAGATTGGAGCTTTATTCATTTTTTTTTGCCTACTTTTAAAAATATGACTATATTTTATTATAACATATGAGTTTTTCTATTTCTTGTTCAGTTATCTTGTAAAATATTTAAATACGGACTCCAGAAGGTGATTTCTTAATAGGTTCTTCAGAGATGAAAATAGGAAATTAGACTATCCATGTCCATAAGCAAATAGGATATATACTGTATGCGCATTTCATATGGGGACATAAAATTAGTTATTTGTACACCTTACTGTAACAAAGAACAGAATTATTAGGCTATTTACAATATGTCTGTTCCTTAGTTGGTGTAATTTAATTGCTGTGATTTGATTAATTCTAATAATGATCATGTATTATTTTTTTCTTGCCTTCTCCTGCTTTTATACTCAAAGATTTTCCAGAAAGCTGATTAATTGTCTCTGGTTTAGCCAATATAATACATCCCTTTTTAAGGTATTTCAAAACATTTCCTTATATTAAGAAAATGATGTTGAATTGGAATAAAGGATCTAGTTTAATATTTTTCCAATCAGAAAAATAAACCATTAAATATTCTTTCAGAAAAATGTTACAATCGAATATCTTGTTTTTTGTAAAATATATTAAGCAATAGCAATCATTTTAGGCAAATATTTATTTGTTATTTGATAGCTGAGCAAGAAAGAAATTCATTCATCTTTATTTTTGCATTTTTTAAATCCACATTAATTTAGTTTACACAGGAGCATCAAGCCGAATGTTAATAAAGTTTCTTTTTGTATTGTATTCAATGAAAGATAAAATGTTTTCATTCTTTTCTTTTCTTTTCAATTCTAGCCCAAATAGTGTGCATGCAGAAGGACAAGATGTTCCCCTTATACACTTGTTGCTTGCATCAGAGGTAGTAATATGGGCAGGGGAGGGAGAGAAGCATGCTCCCCGCAGTGGCTACATCCCACTCTCAAACAGATGGACAGAAGGGACCAGAATGGGGCAAGAACTGGTCTACTTTACTACTTAAACTGTTTTCATTACTTATTCAGAGGTATCTGAAAACCATTTTTCAGCAATTGTTCATTTTCCAGTATAGACTGGGGTTACAATTATCATTACTTATTTTGCTGTGGTTCCCTCATTTCAAATTTTAAGTTATCCGTCCTTTGTTACAAGATTTGTCTTTTAATTAAGGGTCAGAGTGTGATATCCTTGTTCACATTGACTAGTATCTTACACTACAAGTAGTTCCATTAAAGTCAGTGGAGGAGCAAAGTCCTACTCAAGATGAGTTAGAGTACCTACCATAAATTAACCCTACATAATTCTCATCCAGAGTTTTTGTCTGCAATACAATTCTAAGGAATATAGCAAGAAGGGTCATGAAGTTACAAAGACATGTACAATGAAATATGTCACAAATACTTTAATATTTCACTCCAGTTCAGTCAAAAGAGCTCTCTAATGTGATGCAAGCAATAGAACAGGGGATAAGAATCCCCATTAGTTTAACCACTAATACCCATGAGGAAAAAAAATACACTTCTGAAGATTAATGAGTAAAAGTCTGATCCTTAGAGGTATTAAGCAACCTTAATTCTGATCAAAGTCAATGGGAGCTGAAGATGCTCACTACCTTCCTGGATCATGCCCTATATGACAAAGGAAGGAATTTTTTCAAGAAAGGCCAGACTATTATCCTCACAGAAATAAGAGTGAAACCCTTTCTTGACAGTAGAGCTGAGTGAATAGTTTTCAACAAATAACATTCCACTAATGTTGCCTTTTTTTCTCTTGCAAATTGCCCACATATTGTATAATTCTCAGATGTGCTTGTTATTCAAAATTAAGCACAAATTTCTTCACTAAGTCACACTTCAGAATCTGTTTTTGGTGAATAGTTGAGATTACATTCAGTATTTTGAGAGTCATTCATGCTAGTAAAGCCTGAGCATGCAAATGTTCCCGGAATGGAAATATGAAAGTCTTGTAAACTGTTTAATTGAAATTCATTTTCCACTTAGAGCAAATATTTGTGCAACATTTTATCTACTATTCACTTAATTTTAGTTGACAGTATGGACTAAAATCTCAATGATGTGCATTAAGGGGAGAAGTCACAGCTGAACCCTCTTCAATAATGCAGGTACAATATTCTTGGACTATACAGACCTGTTGGATAAGAATTGCCCCACTTAATCAACCTCAACCCAGTCCCCTTACCTTGGTCAGAGGTCAGCCCTTGGAAGCAGTCTGCTCAATGGCTGAGCAAACTCTCCCGCGTGTCTCAACCAAGCAGCCAAATCCAGGAGACCCTGGCTTCCCTTGCTGTCAAACTCCTGCCAAGCCCCAATCAGTGAAGGTATTTCATATCACTTCTCTCAGAACTGCTGACAACTAGCTCATTGCTGAAATAAATTATGCTTCTCCAGCAAATAATTTTTTGCTGGTTTCTGAGGTCAGCATATAAGCACCTGGCCAGCAGACATATCCCACCCACCATTCCTGAGGCTGTGCCCTATTTTTTGTCCATGAGAAGAGGTATACATGAGCATCTTCTCACTCTGTGCAATATGTCTCTGAATTATTGTTCAGCCATTTAAACTTCTAGTTTCTTAGGGTGAAGACAACCTTTCCACAGGGCCAGCCATAGACCAAATGACACCCCAGGCAAGGAGCATCCCATTTGTTAAACTTCTGAATATCTTATTTTTTATTGCATTTGTAGCCCATTTCATGACTTTGATGCACGATTTGCATGTATGATTTATCCTTCTCATATAAGATGATAAATTTGCAAGCTAAGATCTGTAAGTTTGTATTTGTTCATGCCATATATAAGCAAAAAATATTAGTTTCCTCTAAGCTTATGGAAACTTTTTAATGTTAAGAATAACAGAAATATACTAACAACAAGAAATTGAACTGTGCACCTACATCGGGTGGACCAATATTAAATAGTGTTACAGTAGATGATAGCCTTAGAATGTTAATCTTAGTCCTTTAGTTCAAAAGGTCGCTTTTTTCTTCTTTGCCCTTGCAAATTGAAGCACAGAGTCATAGAGATCCAAAGACTGACCAATGGCATTTTCAAGCAAGAAAATAGCAAGCAATGTCAGTCTCTCATCAGCCATCATCAGTTGAATATCTGTGTAATGAGCCTGAGCTTCGAAAATCTGTGCTGACCACTCGCAGCTGTGACCAGCAGTGTGAGCAGAATCTTCAAAGCTATCCACACATTAGGAAAAGTGTCCTTCAGCTCTGCATCATGAATTAATTGGACAACTTGGAGTGGAGAGTGCTTCCCACATGGCAAAATGTGATGGATATTGTCCAATTTGACATAGAGGTCTTTATAACTGGTTCCAAACATTCCCCATGTGTCAGCGTCTGCTGAAGGGCTGTACAATTGTTCAAGAGTGTTTTCCTGTCCACCGGCAGCTTACTAAGGTCATACAAAACCCCCCACATCTTTTTATGGTGCTCTGTTGGTCCAAATTTTTCTTCAATGGACACATGAGCAGTGTCAACAAATCAAGCAAAAAAACCTTCCTCTTGAATTTTGATTCCAAGCTTCCCATCATCTCATCTCTGCCTTTGTAAATAAACTGTCTCTTCTTCCGATGAATATGAGTTTCCTTGAAGACAGGCTCAACTCCTATGTCTTCTGCCATTTCTTTGGCAGCAGTGATGGCATTTTCAAATCCATTGTCTCTGTAGGCCACAACAAAATCAAGACAGCTTCTCATCAAAGAAATAGTGTTTCCAATGTCCATCAACTGAGTTTGTAATGCCTTGCTTACAAAGTTTACTTGGAACAGGATATTGTGCCAAACCACAATTGAGACCAGAAATTTGAAGTCAGTGATCTGGTTTACCAGGCTTTGCATCTTGCGTCAGATTCCGGCCTTGGCTTTACTCGACTGTGCCAGTTCCATCAGGGTGTCGTAAACATCAGTCACTTGGTACCTCACTGGCCTTACGCTGTCAATGCAGCTCTCCCAGCAAGTGTCACTTAGTGGTTTCAAAGTCAGATTTGTAACATTGTCCATGAGGATCATTCACCTGGTCATTGATGATGAAAACAGGACATATATCCTTTGCAGTACTCTAAAGAGATACTGAATCTAAAGAAGATGGCACTGCATCTGACACAACCAGGTTGAGGAAATGGCAGCCACAAGATATGAAGAAAGCTCTGGGATTCAGTGCAAGGATCCTTGCCTGGACACCACTGTTTCTTCCCTTCATGTTCGCACCGTTGTTGTAGCCTTGGCTGTGGCAGACATGAAGCTTTATTTTATTCTCATTCAAAATGTTCAGAAACAGTTCTGTTAGGCCTTCTCTAGTAGAGTCATCCACAGATTGGAAACAGACCAAGTGTTCTTTTACTTGGATACAACTATCCTCGTCATCAGCAAATCTTACTGTAAATAACATCTTTTCACTGTGACTAATGTCGGGAGTGCAGTCTGTTATCACGGCATAGTCCTTTGCTTTGCCGAGCTGCATCAATATGTTATCAAGCACCTTCCTTGGCACAAGGTCAGTCAATTCATTTTGAATTGTTTTGCTGCAGCAATGGTCCATAACTTCTTTACGAACTACTCGATGTAGGTGCTCACACATGTCATTGTCATTTTTCCCAAGAAACTCTACCAAACTGAGGAAATTACTGTTATATTCAATGAACAACTTATCCGACGAGCCCCAGAAAACCAAATTATTCTTTGCAAGAAAGAATAATTGAGATCAGAAGCTCAAGCCCATTCCTCCAATGCTGGGTTTCTACATTAATAAAGCACTGGTTTTCTGCATCTATGCATTTATTCAGCTTGAGCCTGGACCCGACCTCCATCCATTTGGAGTACGCCATAAAATGGCTAAGTGACTTTTCAGGTTGCTTCAGAGCATCAGCTAAGTTATGCTAGTAATTGTACCTGAAAAGCACAAGCAACGATTTAGCATTCTTGTCAAATATTTTGCAACAAAACCAGAACACTTTGTCAGTTGATTTCAAGTAAACTAGCCAATATCGATTCAGTTTCTCACCATTCTCAAGCACTCTTTTGCTGACGCACTTCGAACTTTGTTACTCGTTTACTGGGAACATTATAGCCTCGATTTTGCCTGGCCCATTCAAAAGTCTATGATCAATATCAGTAGAGTTTAGGATCACAGGTCATAAAGCAGGATCTGATTTATCAATTTGTGGTCTGCAATTCTTTTCACTGCTGTTTCTGTCATCATGCGAGGCTAATTCTTCTTCATTGTTTCTCTCCTTTTCATGTAAATCAGATTTTTCTTTGTCATTACTCTCTTTTTCATGGGACTCACATTCTTCTTTATCATCACTCTCCTTTATGCCGCCAGAAAAGCTGGACAATTCTCCATTGCTTTCCTCACATTTCCATTCCTTATCTTCAGGTAAATATGCTAATTCCTTAGTAATAGGACTTGCATCATTTACACTTCACTTTTCAATTTCTTCTGCACTGGGATGATCACTACTGCCTCAAGCAGGTCTATGTTGTTCTGTTTCACATATTGTCCCATCAAATTTGCCCTTTGCTGCAAACTAGATTGCAATCGAGCTTTTCACTTCCTATACTGAGCTCCTGAAGGCTACTTCAGGGGCATCTTTTATTTTCTACAAGGGAAAACAGATAGTACAAGGGAGAACAAAAATCTATGTTCTGCAGTCTTAGAAAGTCATCAAACATTACATGTTAAGCATGGCAAAAGAAGTAACAGTATTTCTTTTATGTTGTTGTATAGATAGGGGTTCATAGAATCATAGAATCATAGAATATTAGAGTTGGAAGGAACTCCAGGAGGTCATCTAGTCCAACCCCCTGCTCAAAGCAGGACTAACCTCAGTTACATGATAGATAGATTGATTGATTGATTGATTGATGATTGATTGATTGATAGATATCTCTGGCCTCTCATTAAATACATCCTTTATTAGTCACTACTTACAATCTTCAAGTCTTAAAACACAAGTACACTTTCAGAATTACACAGTAAAATAAGGTTCACAATATTGCAGCTGGGCTCTCACTTCACTTTAGTTCATTCTTATATTTCACTGACTGACTGACTGGTGACACCCTGCCCCTTATATATCCACAAAAGCATGGCTGACAACGAGGTAGGAAGTTTGAGGAAAATGTTGTTCTCAGAAAGTCTGGAAGGTTCCACAAGATTCTACAAAGATCCAGAACATTCTAGGAGATTAGTGGAAAAATGAACCACATACAGAATATCTGAAACATTTTACTTCAAACATTCTATTTTCCCTTTTGTCACTAACAACAAAAACAACACCACGAGCCCCGCACACCCCAAGCCCGGCACCCCAGTAGTCGCCTGGGCCGCCTGCCCCTAATCCAGTCCTGCCTCTCCTGTTTGCTCTGTTCAGCATCAAGTCACTGGTAGTGCTCAACAAATAATAATTACCTGTAAATTACTTAGCACTTTTATACCACTTTTTACCTTCCAAGTACTTTACAAATATTAACTAATCATTGCAGTAGAGTTTTTGTGATTATCAAATTCCCTTTATTCCTGTCTATGCACCATCACCATAAATGTTATGCCTTAAATATATGCAGCCAGATAAATCCTAACTCAAACAACACTTCTTTGGAAACGGTATCTTCCATCTCAAAGGCTTTTCTTGGGTAAGTTTATTTTACCACATAAGACATGAAATCTGGTGTCTCTCTAGCTGTTCTCTCTATTATATTCAAACTATGCAGTACTTAAAGACCATTTTCTCCACACAAGTTGCAGTATCTAGTCATCTCCAAATAGTTAAAATAAAGCAGTATGGATTGGATGCTAGGTTCAATGGTCACACTGTAGGAATACAATTCATTCGCTAATTAAATGCACACTACCTCCATCACTAGTTCCTGCCAATTCCAAATTTATATTGCAGAGAACTTTCATTTTATATGATGCATAGAAAAGGAAAAAAAGACCCAAGACTATTAAAATATAAGACCAGACCTCCACCTGCCCCTGAAGGCCAAGAGCACCTCAGACGGCAGCATATACAAGGGCACTGAAACTGAAGGGAAATGATTAAGTTGTAATAATACATTAACTATATAAATAATAGATCTGGTTTTATGTATATAGTGCAAATTGCCAGTTGACATGCTTTTGGTGTTAGCCTGCTACAACTGGTTTATTGCCCTATTGAATGGGGGCAGAAAGGCATAGCTGTTTTATGTGGCTTATTGTTGAAGTGTTCATAAAGCAAGATTAGTCTGCAGTCTCATAATGCTTTGCCCCTCCTTTGCAACAGAGCTACATACTATTGTTCCCAAATATAAATGTGAAAATCAATATCAATATTTACCATAATGGTAAATCCACAGTCTCTCTTGCTCCACACACAACTTATATATTCATGATTTAGTTATAGTTTTTATAGGCTGTTTTTATATTTTTAATTGTTTGGTAGAGTTAAAATATGAAACAATGGCTAACTGTGCAATACATTAAATACTTATGGGTATGTTGTGCCTTCTGTTATAATATAATATCCATCTATTCTGGTTGATGGGTTTTAACCTCACACAGAATACTTTAAACTCCATTTGGACTTGTGCCTACAATCACCTTAGCAAAGTCTCTTAAGTAACTGCGCACAGCCTAATTAGTATGCATTATCAATTAACAAACTTAATAGCCGGCAGATTGATTAGATCCTCTGTTGCAGGGGCAGAGCTGAAGCGAAACAGAATGAAAAATCATTGCACGCATACACTGCTGCTTTGTTATTTTCTCAGATCCCCTCCTCCTCCTCCACATTCCTTTAATTAATGCATACATATGGTTCTGAATATCTTGTAAACCAGAGCTTGCTCTAACTCTTTAATAAAACTCACTCGTAGATGAGAAAGCGATTGTCCATGCCTTATTTATTTCTGGCTGAAAACAAACAATTTGCTTCCACCCATGTCTTTCCCTTTTAAATAACTCATATTTTTAAATATCTGCAGCTATAAACTGATTATTCTCACGGTAGTGGCACTGGAAATATACAGAAAAGTGGAAACCATGTGCATCACTTTAGAACCTCCCATAACTGAGAGGATTGTTCAGGTGTCACATTGATAGTACTTTGACAACTGTAAAGTGGTTTCAACTATTCTTAAAAAAAAGAACAATGCAAAATATGGAATATCCTGTTAAATATTCTCTTATTTTTGATGAGCTGGAAAAAGTATGAAAGAAGGAAGGAAAATCTTTATATTCTGAGGGCAGATATTCAAAAGAATGTTTCCAATTAAATTGTGCATAGAATGCTAACACTGAATAGAATTTACATCTTCAATAACAATTCAACACAAAACCACTTAAAGACTTTTGAACACAGTTTTGAAGGGCAGTGGTGGCAAATTTTCCTTTTGGGCAAAGCCTATTAACCTTGATGGACTGAAAAATAATGGCACATACCATTGTGATGTGAGCATTAGAAATAGGTGCCAGAGTTTAATAATAACTATTTAGCATTTATATCGCATATACATATTCAAATCCCTGTACAGTCATTTATTAATTAATCCTCACAACAGCCTTGTGAGGCAGGTACTATAAAAACACCCATACCCATTTTTACTGATGTGGCAAAATCAGGGGAAGATGTGAAGTTACTTTCTCAAGACCACACAGCAAGTCATTGGCAGAGCCAAGATTAGAACCAAAGGCTTCCTAGTTCCCAACTCTGTAGGCATGCCTCTAGAACAGCAGTCCCCAAACTTTTTACCCCATCCCCCTTTTACCTCTGTCCACCTCAGCTGGGGCTAGGTCGGGAACGGGGCCATGGTCGGAGCCGGGGGCTGCGGCTGGGAGTGGAGCCACAGTCAAGGGACTGAGGACTGGGCAGTGGACTGAGGTGGGGACTGGGCACTGAGACCACAGCCGGGTGCTGCAGTGGGGGTTGGGTGCCAAGACTGTGGCCAGATGCCATGACAAGGGGCCGAGGTGGGGGCTGGGTGCCAAGACCATGGCTGGGTGCCATAACCAGGAGCCAAGGTGAGGCAGAATGCTGAGGGGGGCCAGGCGCTGAGGCCGGGGGTCAGGTACAAGGCGCCAAGGCCAAGCCCGGGTCCATGTGCTGAGGACGATTTAAGGGTTTTTTGTTGTTGTATATTGCCATGTGATGTTGACAATTTATATTTTAACAGCTATGAAGCTTTAACTTTTTTAATCTCAGCAACTACTGTCATTAAATAATTATTCTCTAACCCCCCATTGCCTGACCCCTCCCAGAATTTCCTGCGACTGTGAAAATTTAAATAAATAAAAACAGGAAAAAAATTGCTTAAAACCCATAATTTTGCATAACTGTGAAAATTTAAAATGGATATAAAAAGAGAAAAAAATGCCTAAAAATAAATATCAATATTATCTGTCAAAATTATAAAAAAAAATCAAATTCTGCCAAGCCTGCTTGTAACATATCCTTTTCATACAGATACCAGTTAGCTCAAAGGCAGGCAGTGCAATCAGAGTTCCTGGGCAAGGGGCTACTTCTTTGAGTAGTTGTGTCTGAAGAAGACAATCATTATTATAGCTCTATCTGTACAAAATGACACGCACGGGCTAGATAATCAGGTCTACCAAGTTCACTCTGTGCCTTGCAAGCGCATTCTCCTATATCAGGGAATCTCCACTGCCATAAAGCTGGTGAGGGAAAGCTTTCTTGTGCAGCCTCTGCCACCCAACTGCTGCTTCCTGCACCGGAATGCCCTCTCTTGTGTGTTGGGGCAGGGATGGGGTGGGAGTGCTGTGACTGAGCAAGGCTCTGCTCTGCTCACTTCTCCACTGGTGTAAAGTCTATGAGGGACCCTGGCCCCCTGAAGCTTTAGACATTGGGCTGAATGGCTGAGAAGAGGGATCCTGATCTGCTCCCAGTCAGCATCTCCTCTCCACTGAGAGTGAGCTCTGCTCAGCACAGTGGGGAATCAAGTCTCCTTAAGTCTCCAGAAAAGAGTGCATCTAAAAGTGAAGAGCTTTTCAGCTCATGACATGATGACAATGATCTCCTCTCTCTATGCCCTGAACACCTGAAAAGAAGGAAATAGCCATTGACCACTAGATTTTAAGCTAGCAGCATCCATCTTCACTGAAAAGAAATTGCAGGGGAAGCTCTGGGTCTCTTTTAATTACTATCATGATGTTGGGAAGGCTCTCACTTATCTTACTATCAGCTATTTTGCTTATCCCTCAGCTTTGCTTTTGTTCTTTTTTCTTTCCCCCTGAAAAAGGAAAATGCAAAGTGGCTCCATCTATTTCTGGGAGGAGGGAGGAGTGTGTATAAGATTTAAATATAAACAACTCACCAATAGTCTTCAATACAAAATATTAGGATCACTTTTTACCCTCACACACAACTCCGACAGATGTTCAAAGGGAGTTTTACACAAAGACGAAGGATGGAATATGGCCCTTAGCTACCACTCCTATCATCGTGACTATAATTACAAGACAGTAGACATGAAAACCATCTTTCTCCTATGCCATGACACACGTTAAAGACAGAGCATATAACCTTTCCTTTTACACCTGACCAACTGCTGCTGAAACAGACGTGATTTTCCCTAACACATTACATTATCTATGGGAATTTTGGTTTTAGAGAGTTATGTCACAAATACAGACATAGAAATGGTATTCAGTCTACCTTAAGTCTTATAGAAGCTTCTTCAGATACTAAAAAAATACTGATGTACAGATGAAATAATTCATAAAATGCCCATTTTGTCATGATATAATTTTTCCCTGAAAAATCTTTTTATTTTAAGATTTTTCTTTAAGAAGTAAGGAAACTGAAATTCCTTTGAGTCTAGGGAAGGAGTCTTAATTAACTGCCAGAAAATGGTCTCTCAACATTGGAATAAGAAATATGCCTCTAATTGTCATTATGTGACTCACGGGAAGGACACTGGGCTTGTAACCAGAGAAACTAAAATGTGCAAATTTTCTTAGTGATGGGGCTACTCAGAGAGTCCAAGATGACTAAAGACCCACCATCTAGATGTATCCCTTCCTTTGGATTAGTAGCTGCACCACATAATGATTCTCCCTCCTCCACCCGCCCCGCCCCCCATGCTTGTCTTACTAGTTTTTAAAAATATATTATTCTGTATAATGAACCGTTTTAAAAAAGAAGAAAAGTAAAAACACCAAAAAGAAAGCATCACATGAAAAATATAAATTTGAGGAAATGAAAGTTGGAGGCAAATCTTCTCATTGGTGACTGTTATAAGATGTTACTTCCAGTTATGTAAACTTCACAGATCTGACAAACACAGCAGAACCACAACCTCAGTAAGAAAACCGAGACCAGGGCAATTAGGGTCTTATCCAATGCCCATTGAAACCAGTGGGAATATTTCCATTGACTTCAGTGGGCTTTGGATCAGCTCCTTATTCTGGATTTACACCATGTCACTGATAGCAGAATTTGGCTCCTAGTTTATGTAAATCATTCTAAATGTTCTTGCTTGCCTTCTTTGTTCTGACTACCCCTTCTAGTTCTTTAGCGCTAACACCTGAGCTCAAGAAGAATCTCCATTACCTGTCTCTAGTGTTACCAGTGTTAATATCTCCTTCCCTGGTCCTCACCCACTAGAAGGCAAGCTTATATCTTGGACCTTGGTGTTGATCCTCATTGTTCTTATAGTCTTAGGGCTTTATTATGTAACATAAGCAACTACATGAACATTACCAGATTTTACAAGATAAACAGTAATGTGCTCTTGCGTATCTGAGAACAGGTGCTTAGCATATTGTGAAATGATTTATCTAAATTTTGAGTATATATTACTAAATTTATATTAGTTTATGCATAATGTTTATAATATTGCACCATATTATATATATGCAGTGGTCTTAATGATACTAGTACTGCAGGCCTAACATATGGCTAGTCATTCTGGATACCTAATTTGAGACACCTTAGAGGTGGCTCAATTTTAAGAAGGCAGGTGCTCCACATCTTCTGAAAATCAGGCCCTTTTAGACACAAAAAACAGTTCTTTCTACATTTCTTGTGGAATTACGGTAGAAGTTGTTCTACCACTGACAGCAGCAAAAGCAACTTCAGAGGTAGAGCAGAGACAGGAATGACTGAACAAGGAACAAGTGGAGACTCCAGTATACAACATTAGATAAATTCAACTGGTGTTGGTTTCTGTTCAAGAATCTGAAGTCCAGAACCCAGTAGACCTGTGTGACTTCACTGTCAACTCAACTACTTTGCAACTGACACAAAACTCGGGGAATTGGTAAATAATGAAGAGGACAGGTCAGATTCAGATTCAGAGTGATCTGGATTGCTTGGTAAACTGGGTGCAAGCAAATAATACACATTTTAATACAGCTAAACATAAATGTATTCCTCTAGAAAGAAAGAATGTAAGCCATACTTACAAGATCGGGACTATCCTGGGAAGCAGTGACTGAAAAAAAAATTGTGAATCATCAAAGATTAGGGTTGGAAGGGACCTAAGGAGGTCATCTAGTCCAATCTCCTGCTCAAAACATGGGGGACAATCAACTGAACATAAGCTCCCAGTGTGCTGCTGGGGCCAAAATGGCTAATGCCAATCCTGGAATGCATAAACAGAGGAATCTCTACTAGGAGTAGAGAGAATCTTTAACATCTTTATTTGTCAATGGTACGACCATCTCTGGAATACTGTGTCCAGTCTGGTGCCCACAATTCATGAAGTATGTTGATAAATTGGAGAGGGTTCAGAGAAGCGCCACAAGAATGATTAAAGGATTAGCAAACATTTTTTACAGTGAGAAACACAGGGAGCTCAATCTATTTAGTTTAAAAACAGAAGATTAAGGGGTGACTTGATCATATTCTATAAGTACCTAAGGAGGAACAAATATTTGATAACAAGCTCTTCAGTCTAGCAGAGAAAGGTATACATGCTCTAATGGCTGGAAGTTGAAGCTAGAGAAATTCATACTGGAAATAAGGCATACATTTTTAACATTGAGCCAATTAATCATTGGAACAGTTTACCAACTTGTCCATCTCTAGCAGTTTTTAAATCCAGATTGGCTCTTTTTGTAAAAATTGTGCTGTAGTTCAAGAGGAATTATTGAGTTCTGTGGTGTGTGTTCAACAGGAGGTCAGACTAGATGATCAGAATGGCCCTTCTGTTCTTAGAATCCATGAACAAAACCACCCTACCTCTGACTTCAGTAAATCCAGTTATCATACTCTTAGCTCTGGCTGCTTTAGAGTGGCTCTTACTGGCCTGATGCTGATGAATGACACTGACCTAGCTATTGTTATGGAAATGCTCCTTCAAGTCCTTCAAGACTGAGGATGCATCATGGTCCAGTTTCCTATGGAGTGTTAACATAGGACCACTTGAACAAAAAGATACTAAGGCCTTGTCTACACTAGCCCTAATGCAGGCAAAAATTTTGTCACTCCAGGGTGTGAAAAAAACACTCCTCTGAGCAACATACGTTTTGCCAGCATGAGCACTTGTGTGTACAGCGTTATGTCGGTGGGAAAGCATCTCCCACCAACATAGCTACTGGCGCTCATTTAGTTGGTTTAATTGTGTCAGCAAGAGAGCACTCTCCCGTCGACATAACATGGCTACACAAGTGCTCTTAAAGTGGCACAGCTGTACAAATACAGTTGTGCCACTGTAAGTTTTAGACTAGCCCGAAGTAATTGTTTAGATTGCGTCTCAGAACATCTGTGACTACAATCAGTGCATAAACTGACTAAGGTGTTTTAAGGGGTCTTGGGCCCTCCCCATATCCCTAGCCTTTTAATCTTCTATAATGCCCGGATTCTATGGTGATTATGCTTGCTAGAACTGCATATGTAATAATAAATTATTCCAAAATATTAAATCAACATGGGCCTTTTAACTTTATGGATTCGATGGTTACAGCTAAAGGCTGAGCATTAGGAGCATCCTGGGTTCAAATGAGACACCAGCTCACGTTGGGGGAAATCTATCCTAAATTAATGTATTTTTGCTCTGTAGGGGCAAGATTCTAGAATCAAATTCTCCATAGGGGCTTAGCACACCATAGGCGGTAGGTGTGGCCACTCTGTGACCTGAGGAAAAGAATACCTAGTCACATACTCAACTACTGTGAAGGCTACTCATTTTGGTCCTCCATAACTCACAACTCAGTCCACAGAACTAACCTGAGGTGCTTGTGTTTGCCAAGATTGAGCTCCTTCAACTGAGCCTGAGGCTCAGCCAGGCTGATTAATGAGCTCAGCTGGCTTGTGGTAGGATCACCTGATTGGCCGGCCCATCTGATTGGCTGAAAGAAGCCAGCAGACCTGTTTTTAAGCTCCAGCAGCTGATTATCAAATGCCCAATGCTTCTTCCTACAGTTGTGATCACACTGTCCCTAGCATTGCTCCTCCCCTGTTCTGGTCCTGCATTCACTTTCTGACTCCAGCTCCAAGCCCTCTGACCCCTGGCTCAAGTTCCCAGCTCCTGACTTTGGCTATGCCCCTTGTCTCTGACTCCTGGCTTTGGTTCTTGGTACCTGACGTCTACTTTGACCCTGCATTGGTTCCTTGACCCCTCAGCTTGGTTCTAACCAATGAGCAGGACAGCTGGTGCCTTCACCGACAGTGTTCAATCCAGATGTAACACTCAATAAAAAAATTAAAAAGGCATATGTTAGATAGGTGTTGAACTATCCTGATTACGCAGAAAAATGCACATCTGGAAGGCAACTTAATGCTGCAATTTGACTGGATTTGTTGGTGTAAAACAGCTATACCTGTTTTGACAACTGATCTTTTTATTCAGCTATTGTGTATATAAGAGGTGTGGTGTCTGAGTGGTTAAGGCATTCAACTACGATATAAGAATGATTTGTTGGATATTAGTTTCTGAAGCAAACCATGCTGAAATTCAAACTGGACTCATTCTCCCTAAAGACTGAATAATAGAATAACAAATCATTGAATACAACTGAACTCCATTCAGATATTTGTTAGAATATGTATGTTTATCAAACATTATATTGCTTACAATTAAACATTTTGTAACCTAACACACAAATGTATGTATATTTTAAATTGAAGTAAATTTGAAGTTGCAGTTTCTATTATAAAAACTCACAAGGAGATTTCATCTGTTTAAAATATTTTTTCTTCTTTTGCATAAAAAGAGGTTGAAAGAGATTGTCTGCAATTTTTTTATTGTATGTAAAGAAAAATAGGATTGGCAAGCTATCTTTATAATCATAGTCATACCAAGTGTGTCAAGTCTAACATTTAAACAATACAGTCAGAAAATGATTTTGGTCACTTCCTTGATTTGAGAAACAAGGTTTTTTCAAAATGAAGTTTATTCATGCCATTTTCTATTAGCATTATAAACAAATTAATACATGTATAATTAACTGACAGGATAATATCAAAATGTACTATTATCGATTGCTTATCCAGTGTATGTGGTGTGGGTTTTGGGGTCTTTTTTAATAGGCATCTGTACAGAACTGGGTTGGAGCAATAAATCAGTTTGATTTGCAGACACAACACAGGACTCTTTTTTAACTAAATACAGTGGTTGTGATAAAAAAAAAACAGCAGTGGCCTAGAGATGCTACACAGTTATTTCCTACTGTAAATATAAAGGAAAAATTGGTATCTCAGATAGCACTTTGTGCTAACTGTTCACAAATGTTGACTTGTTTTTAGTGGTGATCACTAAAATATATTTAAATGCATTGTAAGTACAGTTTTTATATAGTCCACTTCCTACTTAAGAAGGCTGACATCTTTGTATTTTGCACTGAGAGCAATAATCTAAAAAGAGGTTGATTCTGTTTTATACATAACAAACCACCCTTTGTGCTGGATATCTTGTTGTTTTGATTGCCTGTACACCCATTGCTAACAAATTTGGTTTGTTTACCCAAATGTTCTGTCTTTGTGCCTCAACAAATATTTTTAATCAGATACACTTTAATTCTTTCTCTGCTTAATAGTTTCATTTGGGCATAACAGTTCTCAATAACCCTGCAAATGTTCATTGTTCTTTGCAAAGTCAGGTCAGTTTCTCACGATGGTACAGAGAAGTGATACTAGAATGATCAGAGGAAAACCTACCTTACGAGACAAGACTCAAAGAGCATAGTTTGTTTAGACTAACCAAAAGAAGGCTGAGGGGAGATATGATTGCTTTCTATAAATATACCAGAATAAATACCAGGGAGGGAGAGAAGTTGTTTAAGTTAAGCGCCAATGTTGGCACAAGATGGCTATAAACTGGCCATCAACAAGTTTAGACAAAGTTTCTAACAGCCTTCCAAGGGGAGCAGTGGGAGCAAAAAAATCTAACTTGTTTCATGACTGAGCTTGCTAAATTTATGGCTGGGATGGTATGATGAGGTTGCCTACAATGCCACATGACCCATCCTCACCTGCTATTAGCAAATATCTCCAATGGCTGGAGAAGGGACACTAGATGGGGAAGGATCTGAGTTACTGTAAAGAATTATTTCCCAGGTATCTGGCTGGTGGGTCTTATCTACATGCTCAGGGGCTAACTGATCACCATATTTGGGGTTGGAAAGGAATTTTCCCCCAGGTCTGACTGGCAGAGACCCTGGCGGTTTTCACTTTCATCTGCAGTGTGGGGCACTGGTCATTTGCAGGTTTAAACTAATGTAAATGATGGATTCTCTGGATTCTCTTTAAATCAAGATTTGAGGACTTCAGTAACTCGGCCAGAGGTTATGGGCCTATTATAGGAATGGGTGTGTGAGCTTGTGGCCTGTGACGTGCAGGAAGTCAGAGCAGCTGACCATGATGATCTTAAAGTCTGGCCTTCAAGTCTATAAGTCTAGTGCTTCCATGCTTTGGAGCAGGGACTTGAAATTTGGCAGTAGGGGATTGCCTTGGTGTCAGGGATGTGTCTTTTTCCTTTCCTGTGAACATATGGCCAAGTTATAAACCTTTGAACATCTCAGTTTGAAGATGCACAGTAGAAGTTTTCAAGAGTTTGAGAGCTAAATTCTCTGAAGAGTCTGTGCTCCATCTCCACACAGCTCTTATCCATGACCAGGCTCATGCTCCATTCCCACAGAGCACCTGAACATGCTGCAGCCCAGCAGCAAGCAGGACTTTGCCAGCAGCTGGCCCTCTTGGCTTCTGGGAATTGTTGTGGTGCAGACACTGGAACTCAGAGCAGGGAGACTGTATCTTTGTACTCTCAGTGCTTCCCTGCTGGTACTCATGCAGTGTGGTGGTAGAGGAGGAAGAAGCCTGACTCAAAAGCAGAGGGGTGAGGAAGAGATGGTGAGCAGGAGCGACATGGGTGGGGGTTGTGGACAGGGACAGAATCCAGAGTCAGGGGCAGAGGGAATAGCAACAGAAAGGGACAGGAAAAGGCTGCAGAAGAGTTTAAGTTTTTATAAAATGTAAGAAATTGCATTAAAAAACTATGTTAAAAACACTAAAGGTTGCAAAGTCTGGCACTCAAAAGTTAGGAAATGCTAGATTGAAGATTGCCCATGAAACCTCAATGTAGCTTTTTATATGAATTGATTTAAATTTCAAAATTATATTTTGTTCCACCAGGCTTTACTATTTGCTGAATAACCATGACTCTTATTGGTGTAACTTCTGTCCTTCCTCCCCCAACTCCACCATACTCTAGTTACCCTCTTACTGCCTCATACAAGCTCTTGGGTGCAGAGACTTTGTCCTCTTTTCACAACGTGAAGCACTTCACACACTTGAATGGTGCAAAATAATGCTAACAGGAAGCTCTGCATTAGAGGGAACATGCAGTCATAGAATCCATGACCCTCTGAGTAGAACAAGTGCTCTAGAAATGACTGAATTACACTGACCATCATCTGACCACACTGGCTTCTATCATATGGATCAAGGAAATACTAGCCACTGAACTTCTTAAATATGGATCTATGGTCATTATTATTCTTGCTCTTTCTGTGCACGATCCTTTATTCATGTTTCCAAATCTAGCTATGTAATAGGTGGGCTGATGATTTATTTTTAATACAAAAATCCTTTTATCTATCAAATATTTTAGCCCCACAAATGTCAAGCCATTTATTCAGTTGTTAAGGTGACGGCTCATTTTCCATATTTTCCAACCTTGAAGTAAATCTATTCTGTCCTTGTGCTAAAAATTAGCATAGCATAAACTAATCAATGCTATCAAGAACTAGTGCAAAAGCTATGACACTAAACGTAACAGTAAGGAGGTAAACTGCTTATGATTCCAAACGGAATACGAACCAGATTGCTAGCTGACTGATCCTTGTTTAATAATAGTTTTAAAAGAACAAACAAACAGTCAAACCAACTTCTTCACAAAACTATAATGTCTGGTTCTATTGGTGTCTGAAGTGGACACATTTGTTTGGTATGTTAGTCAGAATGTATCTATTGTAATGATACAGGACACAGCTAACACCCTAGAACTTCAGTCTCCAGTCCATTATGCATCTTTCCTAAGCAGTTAAAAAAATCACCATTATTTATGGAGTGACTGTTGTTCATGAAAGGTGTTTTACTGACAGCACTTGAGACTGACATCCTGTATGTAACAGTTACAGTATAGGCTGTAGCAGCTCAAGCATCTCCTTTGACATGGTACCTCCATTTTGCATCAACCCTCTTTTAGTGGTACTTTTCCTAATGCTGAGAAGATTTGGAAGGATGTCTGTGAGGTTAAGAAGGGGAATCAGAAGATCTCTAAGATACTCCTAGCTCTGCTGCAGATTTTCTGGGCAACTTCTGAAGACCTTGGGCAACTTCTCTGTGCCTCCATTTCTTCATCTATACAATGGGGATAAAATATTTTTTTATTTCACAGTGATGTTGTGAGGCTAAAGTCACTAATATTTGCGAGGTGCTCAGGTACTTCAGTAATGTGTACCACAGAAGAGCTTATATAATCATCACATAAGATACCTCTTTAATGAGTCTGTCAGCAAGGTGACAATTAGCGCCAATTGTAACATGGATTCCTACCTTTTGTGACTGGACCAGGACTATCAACTCATTTCATATGGGCCACCAAGCAGCCATCTGATGATGATAATTTGGGTCTTTATCAGCCAGGGATAAAGAATAACTGAAGGGAGAAGTTCTATGTTCCATTACTGATTTCCTGAGCCATCCAGTCCTACTATAAAAATTCACTTTTAATAAAAGGTTATTTCTATCACCTGCTGTAATATTGCTATCATTTTCTGGGAGAGAAATGATGACATATTTTAAATTTTATATATGCAATATTTAAAGAGCTTTTTTTCCTAAGAGAAAGTTCTTTGAAAAGACATTCCCTCCGTCATGAGTTGGTTCTCAACAAGAACCTGGCATTTTAATCGGACAATTCCATGTGCACTGTAAGGAAGAGACAAAAAGAACAAATATGCACTATTCTCTGTCAGATTAAAGGTTAAATTTCTTGCGGTCTAAAGGGGTCATTCTGCTATTTACACTTAATAAACTGTATTGTACAAACGGAAGTTACTGAAGTATATGGACATTGATTTCCAGTAATATGGTGACATTAATATCAAACTAATGTAATAATAAGTAATAATAAATAATAATAATATCTTATAGAGCATCATCCTAAAAGGAACCCAAAGCACTTTGCTTTACAGATGGCTATACCACAGGGGATCACTTCATCCACAACTGAAATGTAGCTGTATTGCAGTTCATCATGTGTCTCTCAGAGAAATGTAGCATACAGCAAAACTACATAGCAGTTTAGGACCACTGTCACTGAAGGGAAAATTAAAGTAGGCAAGATCTAATTATCCATGTTGAAGGTTTTCCAGGAAACTGGAGCTAACCCCTATACTCCTTCTCCCCTAAGAAGTTCACAAGTGGTCAGAACCTTGGTTTTATGGTTTCTCCTAATGACAGGATCTCCAGTGGTACTATGTTCCCTAACACAAAGCTGGGATGTTTATTCAGTTCTTACCCAAAGGGGAGTTATTTCATCAACACTATTTAATGGAAGATGTAAAGTTGCAATTTTCAAAGTCATCTAGGGGATTTAGACATCGTCCATTAAAATTAATTGAGTGACTTTAAAATTTCAACCTACTTGTTTCTTGGCAGCGGCCCATCCAAGCCTTGACCCAGTTCAACGTTCTTCAGCTTGTGATAGCTGATGGGATCACACCATAAGATGGTATAACCGGTGAAATCTTTGAGGAAAAAAAGAAAACAAAATATTTTTTAAAAATGACATGCCAATGTGTGTGGGGGGGGGAAATGTACCTGTTTCTAGAAGTGCAAGTGTGAAATTCCCTTTATAAAAAATGTACTACAGTATTCTACAATAATGATCCATCAGTGTATCTTATAACAATATTGCAGTGCTTAGTTCAATTACTCAAGACCCACCTTTGCTGTAATGTTTACCGGAAACCCAGCAACCAATGATGCTTAGGTTATGCATCAGTCAGAGACAGCTGATTTTATTTATTTAAATTAAACTATAAACTCTTTGGCACAGGAACTGTCTCTTACTATATATTTATACAGCACAATGGACTCTGATCCTCATTGTGGTTTCTACCAGTAGGCACAATCAAAATACATGGAGTAATAATAATAATGCTGTTCTTTTTATGTACTGTTTAAATAATAAGGTTTCTTGGGCATAAATAGCCAGTGCTGAGGAGCTGATCCACATTTTTGCAATTACAACTATTGCTAAGTAGGAGAATTAAATCCTATAGAAATAAAATCTAATTTACTGCAATGTTATAAGTGATAAAATACAGTTAAAGCACAATGGTAATGAACGAGTGAATATCTGGTTTTTTAGTTGAACTTAAACAATTAAGTTTGATTGTAAGAGAACAAAACTGTTCTCTTCAATAGAATGACAGCAATATTACATCAAGTATCAAAATAAAATGCTACACATTCTTCCATGTGTCACCAGTAAAAATATCTTCAGACATGTTACAAAAAGGACACTGGTCTCTTTGGCATTGATCATGTACTGTTTCACGTCAATGGGAATTTTGCTATTGACTTGAATGGAAGGAAGGAAAACTCATTACAAAGCTGGGCAAAATGATTTATATTTACTTCACAAACAAAAACAGACACAAATACTCACAAATCTGATCCATAGCAAAGCTGAATTGTTTCCATCTGTATTCACAGCTTTTCATAGTGAAAATGGCTAAGCAGCACACCAGAGAAAAAAATCTAATTTTGCCCTTGGAAGAAAAATCTGTCTTTTTTACCAAAAATTAGTCAGCAGTTAAAAGAGTTTTAATTTTATTGAGAATCCATAAAATATTATTTTTATAAAAATGAGGTTGCTGGGGATGACAATGTTCACACACCTCATTTCACAAGTTTCTCAAAATTGATGGGGTCTGGGTGCATTCTGAAGTTAGAAAACATAGTGCCTCATAAGAGACATTGATTACCCAAGCTATGTGACAATTCCACCATTACAAGAGTATTCCCATGGAACTCATGGGGACTACTCACATGAAAAAGATTTACTCCTGTGAGTAAAGGCATACAGGAATGGGCACTACTTTGCCTCTGGTTATGAGAGCCCCATTCTGTTGGGAGTCATGGGCAGCTGCAATACAGGGGATACAACAAGATGGCAGAGCCTGATTAACCCATCAGACACATGTAGGTAGCTTCCATTGATGACAGTACAATTGATAGAACAATCAGGCCCCTGGTTGTTTTGGGATATCTGATGCAGAAAACTGGTGGTATCAGATAGAACAGGATGGAGGCATTTTGACAAGGCAGTGTAAGGACAATTGCATTGCTGCTCCCTGTGCTATGCTTGTTCTGTGCTTCCACAAAGGACTTTAGCTTTCAGACTATCAGTCTGGCACCTGTCACAAACACTAAATTCATTCCCCAAAAGGGAAGGTATTAACAGTTATGTAATCATTTAGGTGACAGACCAAAAGTACAATACAGGTAAGTATGACAGAAAGAGTTACTGAAAGAGCATGCAGCTAATCAATGCATGAGGACAGATCTGCCATACTTATTCATAAATGTGTAAATGTTGTAAGTAATGAACACACAAAATATGAACACACTCATTTATCTGCTTATGAAGAATCAATTATTTTTTATCATTTTCTGTATTCCAGCTCAAATTTCAGTGAAAATATAATAAATCTTCAATACTATTCCTAAATCTTATAAATTACTGGGACTGCAAAATTTTACCTTTCTTTTTCTAGCTGAAAAGGACAAGGTCAAGATTAAAGCCCAACACTGACCTCTCTCTTTCTTTATATCTCAAATCCATTTAGTTTCACAATGGAATTACACATTGCATATAATATTACTTCTTTTGATCCTCTTTAAATGTGTGGCCTCTTGTTTCATTTTAGTCATCCCTTGTATTATGGAATGCAAAATATTTTCTACATGGTATAAATATTAAGCCTAATGGGGCTCACGTTGAAATAAAGGGGAGGGGTAGGATCAGGCCCATCTACAGACAAGTGTTTGATAGTCAAATTTAATCTAATCTCTTTTGCCTTCCACGTGTAGGCCTATTGCCACCACAAATCTATATTGGAAATGCATAAAACCACACAATGCAAGATTCAAAGAGCACTGTGTCAATCTATTTTAGAAGAACTTTGAAAGATGTTCCCAGATATGACCAGGAAGAGAAAGAATTGCAAGACAAGCAAAAGGAATCTTGAATAGTAATTTAATACAACATTTCCCAGATCAGAGATAACATCGGCAACAGAAAGTTGAACAGAAAGTGTATTAAAACAAATTAAATTATAATGACAGAACATCATCTGTCTTCTTACATCATTTCCATTCTTATTGTACCGGACTACCTTACAACTTTATGTTTGTGAATACAAGAAATGGTCTATCTTTTTCTGCCTCCTTCTTCCATTCTGTAGGGACTTTGTTTTTGTTGTTTTTTAAAATATGTGATTTTGGTGGGATTGTTGTGGCAAGGCTCTGTAAAATAAATAGATTTTACATTTTGTTCTGAAATTCACAGTTGCTAAAATAGCCCTCCCTGTTTCCTGCATACATAGGTTTTGTCCTTGAGGATGAAAGTTCCATCAGTCCAGTAGAATACAGCTATCAGCAGTGCTTGGGAGCAGAAGAATGGCCTTGTGCATAAGGCTTTGGCTGAGGACTCAGGAAACCTAGGTTCAATCCCAGCTCTGCTACCGACTTCTTGTGTGACCTGGTAAGTCACTTATTTATCTCTGTACCTCAGTTTGCCACCTGCAAAATAGGGTTAATAATTCTTCTTTTCTCCCACTCTCTGTTAGATTGCAAGTTCTTCAGGACAGGGATTGTTTCATTATGTCTGGGTACGGTGCCTAGCACAAAAGGAGGCCTAAACCTCACTTGGAACCTCAGTCTATATGCTTATTGCATCGCAAAGAAACAGCAATAATAATGCTCACATAGGATGGAGCAGTAACTTGGGCAAGTCCCATGGAGAGCTTTAAAGAAGATGATAAACAGGGCTGGACCTAGTGTTTGCTGGCCAGGTGGAAAATATTTTCAATGGCACAGTGATGCGGTGCTCCCTGAAAGTTGGTGCCCAAGGCAGCTCCCCGCTTGCCCAGCCCTAATGATAAAAACCTGGTATTCAGTGGTGACCTAGTGAAAAGAGCAGAGCAGCACCAGGATAATGTGATCTCAGTGGCCTCTATTTATTTATTTTATTTTATTTTGTTTTGTTTATTTAGCATTTGCATATTCACCATGCCACGCAATAGCGTTCTTAGTGGATAAGTGGAGTTCCTGGAGCCCACCGCTGAATTTGGTTAGCGGGAACTCATCGATAATGTGTATCATTGTTTGATCTGCACCACAGCTGCAGCTTGAATTGTCTCAAAGACACCAACGGTGCTCGCTGGCTTCACAGAGGCCTTGCGTGGTCCAGAATCGGTTCAGAAGGGCCCACTGACAATGTGGCAGGTCAAAGCCAGGCAGGCAGGCAATAGAGTCTGTGACGAGGAACTGATTGGTGGTTGGTGTTAATCACCAGTCTTTCCACCACAGGGATTCCACTGTCACCTCCTGGCATGGCAGCCTCGACCACAGTGGGTGTCGTGATAAAAGACGTGTAGCTGGTGGACTAAGAAAGTTGCTGAACAAGGACAAGCCTGGGTTGGCAAGTACCTGCCCAAGCAGCTTGCCAGCTGCAATCTGTACTGAACTAGTCGGAGCTTTTTTAAGGTTGGCAATTTCATTCCAAGGTATACTCTTCAAATGTATGGCAACACAGCACAACAAACAGGACTGTTGGCTTATAACATTAAAAAAAAAAGCATTTAAATAAATGGAAATAAAAGCTAGGCTTAAAGTTGAAAAAAACAACTTATGGTAGTAACTGGTCAAAAGTTTTAAATCATTTAGTGAAAGAAATGAAGGTTTATATATGAACAAATCAGTGAGTCTACTGCCATTGCCTGGATCAAAAGGGATCACGCCAGCCCCTATCCTGCAAGTTGTTCCACACAGGCAGATATCTGCTCCTTTTGGCACTCCCCCCCTGACTTCAACAGTGCTCTCTGCAGGGTCAGGGGTCTGTCCATCCAGAGCAATTGGTTGGATTGAGGCCCAAATTAGAATCTTAAACTATCATTATGCAGTAAAACAACCATGCAAATGTATGCACACCCATGCTCAAAGAAGGGTTGCCTCACATTCCTCATGACAATTTAAAATTAAAGAGGTTTTAAAGATCTACTGTAGTTAGCAGGACTCATTTTAATTAAGGATGTAAACCTCGTGTAGACTGTCTGTTTCTGTTTCCTCCTCCTCTCTTTGGTCATGCCTCTTCTACTACACAGAGCTGAGTACCTGCATTGTAGTCCTGGAGGAACTGTACAGTGGAGGAGCTAAGCTGCTTTTCTTCTTGACAGCCTTATTGCTACCGTGCCCCTTCTCTACATTACACCACCAACAGGAGCAGCTAGCACTTTTCTTTGGTCAGTTTGATAAAGACCCTTCCAATACTCGTAGTTCTCGTAGTTAACATAGGTTTGCATACAAATACATGTTTGTATGTTTTATCATACAGAGTTTTCAGTTACTTTGGGGAAGAAGAGCCAATGGCAAGAATGACATTTCTTTTAAAATCAATCTTCCAACTCCCATAACAGACTATAAAAAGACTTCCTCAGCAAATGTGACCTTACCACTTTGTGGGTGGATATGTTATTCGTTATATATAGTTCACAGGGTTCAAGCATAAGAAATTAACAAATTATTTTAATTAGTTTGTTAGCCACTTATAGGGTGCCAATTGCCATGACATCTGGCACATTGCAGTCAATTTAAAAGCAACAAATATAAATCACCCAAGTAGGTAACTCAGTAAAATTATATACAAACCATGTCTGATTGTGATGGTAATTTATTAAAAGCCAGTGTAAACAGGTGAGCCCATTGATTTGGGTTTTAATGTAGGTTAACTGAGCTGCAAAGTTTGTTTTCTTGGAGAGAAGTGTGGCTTTTTTCTTAAGGTCTATCTTAGCCTCTCAAGTTGTCTTTCCAAGGAGTGTCAGGAATTTAGGATTTGTCAAAGTGGTGTGACTGTTCAACATTCAAGCCATGTATACAGCACCAACTGATGAAAGGGTAGAGAATATAGCAGCACCCTTATCTTATCGCGATTTCACAGCTGTAACAAACACCATGGAATTCAGGGTTGTCTGCAGGAATTAGTTAAAAACTGACAGTAACACTGAGCTGCTTCTTTTTCCTCTTCTCTTACCCCTTCTTTTGGAATTGCTGGTTAATACTCATGACACATGTTAAAGTGCATTCAGAAGGGCCTTCAAAGGAGATAGGTCAGGAAGAGCAGAGGGAGGAGAAAGAAAAATTAAAGAGGCAACAGATTGTGAGCAAGAGAAATGGAGGGCAAAGGAACAAGGTGTAAACAGGGACAAGGAATAGAGACAATAGGAGGATGCAGAAGATGGAACAGGTGGAGGAGGAAAGGAAAAGAGACAATTAAGGGGAGGGAAAAGGGTTGTACATGCACAGCAGCCTTGTTCAGGTAGGAAATTTGAGGAAAGGTCTCATTTCATTTGCAACCAAAGCTGTTTTATCCACAGAACATGCAACTTTCCCTCATCTGGTTATTTTCATATCCTATTTCTCATGGTTCATGCATGTGGTTGTTTAATTGTTTACTTTACATGAGCGTAATGGCTGATTATTACAAGAGGATGAGGTATCTACTTAGCTTTCTCTTATACTGTTATGAGTGTGTGGCATCGAGTGCAGTCCTCCCTCACCAGCAGAGGGAGCAGCTCACAGATCCAGCCAAGAACCCCTCCTTTTCTTTCTTGGGTATAAAAAAACTTTTTGCCTTTCTGGGGAATGAACCAGATCCAAATGAAGGTTCTCTCCTATCTAAGGTGTAAGCAGGGCTGTACAGTCTGCTCTAAGGATGGCTTTAGGCTTTCCCCCAACCAATGGGCCCCTCCTTTATAACACCCCCCTTTTATTCATGTCACTTGGACTATTTATTCAGTTTAATGGGCCCCAAATGCATTTGCTCTCTAGCTCTTTTCCCAGGCTGGTCATGTTTCCAAACTTGTGTGGACCACGCCTATCTAGGAAATACCGAGTCACACAAGGTAACAAGTAGCAGTCAGACAGGGGTCAAAGGCTTTCTGAGCAGCACCCTAGAGGCATTCATTTAGGTACATCCCGTTGTAACATGTTGTTTCTGCATGCTATCATTCTGTATCATGTATTTCTATTGTAGATTTATATATACATTTATGGCACACCCCTCACCACAGTATCAAAACACCAGGTGCTATTTGTTCCTTACACCTTACTGCTGACTGTCTCCTTGTGGCCACCACTTGTTGCTGCTGTTTATTGTTACGTGTCTCCCTACCCTCTTCAATACACATTGTCTTTATCCTGAAGACATGGCTCTGGGAGGCAATATAAGAGATTGCAGTAAAATATTCCATTTTTGCAAAGTCCCTATGAGAGAAGAATGGATTTCCTTGCAGGTTTCTGCTAAGCAAAGCTTTTATTGCTACACATGTAAAATGGCATCTGATTGAATTACGTGTTTACTTGTTGCAATATTCAAAAACAATAAAGGTGAAGGAAAGGAGAAATAAATAAAGTTTAAAAGCAAAATAAACCAGAAAACTAGAAATGCTGCTGAAAATTAACTGTTAAATTTGAACACAAATTGCTTGTTCTTTTCTCTAACTGGTTTTCCCATAGTAGTTTATATTGGAACTGTTTTATGCATTGACATCCTACCTAAACAAAAATTCCAAGCTATTCTTCTGTTAAACAGGTGGCTTGGGTTAGGTAGTGAGTATTTAGAGGATTAGAAATGAAACAACAGATTTGATTATTGTTTACTCACCCATCCCCCATCCCCATTTCTCCATTTAGGATATTTTTAAGTGACTTTAGTGCTCAGAAAAGAGGCCAGATTGACAGTCCTGGAGAGTGAAGTCATGTATCCACAGATCCAGGAAAAGACAAGCACTGGCAGTGTAAGCTTCCAAACTCACATTGCCTCAGGCCATGTGCTTTCATTCTGACCTGGATGGGCAACACAGAAGGGTGAGAAGCTAGTTTGTCTCCATGCTCATTCCAGCCTGGGCCTCTGTGCTGAAACTGCCAACACGAATGCCAATGTTAGTTGTGATTAGGCCACCTGTCTGAATGGAACTGGACTGGAATCACCAACTCAGTGCACGCAGGTCCCTGAACAGCTGTCAGCTAGAAACAACTTTCCCTAGCTGCTGACCTGGGCCAGCTTCAAACAGCTGATCTAGAAATGAAGGAGCTGGAGTCACCCAGACCCATTCAAAACAACAGACTGACAAGGCTGAGGCATAGCTTACTTGGGAGAAGGGGAGGGAGTGTGCGAGCCAGATTCTGATCTCCAGTTAAATAAATAGAGTTACACTGGTGTAAAACCAGATGATTCCCCCCAAATATCCATGACGTGCTCTTTAAAATAAAGCCCATCCTTTCCCCACCAAGTCTTTCCCATTTGGTAGGTAATAGAAAAGCTGAGAAAAAAGCTTTCTGACTCACCTGAGAAAGGGAAATGAGTAGATCTCAAGATATTATTTGAAGAAAATAGATTGCACAGTGTTTCTGAATAAATCCTTTAGTAAAATAATAGCTCCCCCTCAGAATTTGGTCACTTGGATATTATTGATTTATAAAACCTTGATGACATTTGTATGAATTGGAAATGAGTACTTTATTTTTTAATCTAACAGGCACATTAAGAATCACTGAAAAGTCCTTTTAAAATAAAAAGTCATCTAATTCACTTATGGAGCCATTTCACAATTATGCCTCTAGGAATAAAATCTAATTATACAGTTTTGCAACTATAATATCACATACAAGTTCATGTTCAGAAGGACATTATCCTCCAAGGAATAATCTTGAGTGTAATCTTAGTAACAGAGAGCATACATGATATTACATTATAGCATTCTGAGAGTGATAAGAAATACTACTAGAACCAAGGAAAACTTCAGTTCTTGCATTATAAATCTCCAAATCATATAAATCATAAGCAATATGCACAATGTGCCAAAAATATCTTCATTTCTACCATAGACAAAAGGAAGCAGAAAAGAGCAGGAGTGTAATTAGCTTGTTAATCCTTAAACAACTCCAAATAGTGCTGTAGCAAATAAAATAAGACAAGAGTATAAAACTGTCTACAATGCATTAACCTTTCTAGCTCTTTATTAGATCACTGTAATAGAGACCTATCGGTAAGAACTAGGGACCACGCCTCCTCTTTAAAAGGATTCAGAATGATTCAGACCTGTTAAGTATTCTCCCACTTCCCTTTTTTGGTGTGTGTCTGTGTATATACACAGCTACCGCCCACACACGCACACACTTAGGGCTTGTCTACAGGAGGGGTTTAAACTGGGTTAATCTGCTTTGAAAATGCTTGCATATACATAACGTAATCCATCACAGCACACTAACTCCACATTTATCACAAACTTTGGAGTTCTCTTACAAAGTGGACTGTTTGCTGCAAATCGAATTAGTTTAGTCTCTTCTCTGGGCACGCACAATGCTGCTCATGCCGTCTGCTTGGCCCCCCCCTTATTTTAGTTTGGCAGAGACACAGCGTCCCACTTCCACCACCCATAAACAAGACTGCACTGTTCACAATCCATTCCAATCCCCACCGCTCCAAGAGATAACGGCTGGATGTACAACTGTGTGTTTTCAGGTCTGAGACTCAAAATTACAACAACAGGCATCCCTGACGGTATTGTTCCAGCTGTTTCCATGCCTTGCTGGCTGCATGAACCATCGAGCAAGTTTCTGCACTCAGCTTCCCACCTATCTGTAAGGCTTTCTCCCTTGTTCTCAGAGATATTGTGTGGAATACATGTTGCTATACTTGTTGGCACTTCCTCCCCCTCCCCCCCCCCGACTTCCAATCCATTTCACAAATAGCATCGCCTTCCTTTCAGAGGCCAAATGCACTCTGCATGATCATTCTGCCACTACTGAGTGGGTAGTTAAAAGTTCCTTCCTTCTGTCCAAGTGGCCTGCAAATGGTTCCATTATCCAGGGAAGCAAATAAGCCGGGTCTCCCAAGGTAACCAGAGCAACGTCCACACTTTTCATGTCCATCATGATCCTGGTGGCAAATAGTCCATTTTCCATTAATGTAAATAGAACTGAGCTCCAAAAGATCCTAGCACCTGGGGCACTTTCCTGCATTTATGTCTGTAAACCTGCAATGGTGGTCAACCAGTCCTCAGAACATCATGGAGCAATAACCCTTTCTGATGATAAATTCTGCCCCTCTCCCCGGTGGTGGTGATGGGAGAAGGGCAAATTATAGGCACATGGGTCCCCTCAGCTGCCCCAGTACAGCTTAGGAACTGCATGCAGGCAAAGCCCTCAATAATCATTACTAAGCTTTTTTACTCAGAGTGCCAGTACCTTTTCCCTGGACTGACACACCTGCATGATAATGGCTCCAACAGTTGAACTCTCGATGCTGAATTGGTTGGCTGTGGATCAGTAGCATTCAGGAATGGCCAGCTTCCAGATGGCCATGACGACCTGCTTCTCCCTGGGTAGGCAGCACTGCACATTAGTATGCTATTGCTGCAGCTCCAGGGTCAGTTCAGCACGTCTCAGAACAGGTTTGGTTTCTCCATGCTGAAATTCTCGCCACTGCTGGTCAAACCAGATCACAGAACGATCTTTTCCCACCCCTCCATGCTGGTTCCCAAGCCCAGGAACAGCGCTGACTGTGAAGCTGCTCCAAGAATCAGTCCTCAAGTATCAACCACTCGGTGTCCTCCTCCTCCTCTTCATCATCCTCATCCTGCTGCCTCCACTGCTGAATCTCCTCTTGCTGCTGGAGGAGCTGCTGCTGCCGCCATATCATCGGGTTACTTCAGTGGTGCAATGGGCAAAGTCCGCAGTCAAATTTGTCTGGCTTTGAGTGCTGAAATACAGCTGAAGCAGCATCTGTGTATTTGCAATTGCCAGCATAGTGGTGCAGTATTGTTGGCTCCAAAGTGGCTGACAGCAATTTGAAAATGGTGCTAGCCAACCCAGCAAGCAAGTATGGAGTGGATACCAAGGAAACATGGCATTTTAAAAAAACTGAACCTGCCTTGTTTCCACTGTGCATCCCACCATTCAAAGCAAAAAAAAAATCTCAGGATGCACACTGCTCAGTGGTGGATCAAAGGACCCAGGGATACCCTCCAAGAATACCACAGCCTTAGTACACAGCATGCCACCGCCAGGTGTATACACAATGAAAACTGAACGACAGAGCAGGTGCGCCATGTGCACACTGTTGCTGCAGCTTGTGTATTGCACGGTACCTGACACATACCTGAAAACTTCAGATTACACCTGCCATGCAGACAAGCCCTTAGATTCAAAGCCCTTTGGGACAGGGATAGCACTATAGAGTCCTGCTCATGGCTAGGGCTCCTACATGCTATTGTAATACAAATAAAATAAATAAATAATATACATACAGAACACACGTTTTTGCTGATCCGGTCCAAAATCAGATAAGATTCTGAATATAATCACATGGATGGGCAAAATTTCATTAGCAATTTTCAAGCATAGGAAGATGATTAGCCAGAAACACACTATATCACTCAACTCTTCAGTAAATTCAGTTTTCACACAGTATATCAGAATTTCTTCTGTAGATATGCAGGTTTATATTAACCCTGATGAATCCCAGCTTCTTCCTTCACAATTTATCTGTCATGAAATCCAGACACAAAGAATGAGTTATTCTGAAGAAAATACTCCAAGGTTCTGGAAACATGATACTTCCTTTCAATCAGCTGTCACTTTCTCCTCATGGTAACGTAGTGTCATCATCACACCAGGCTTAACTCAGTTTGACAGTAGCTGCATCTGTGTTTGTTGGTCTTCATCTCCTCTTTTGGTTAAAGTCTGTGTGTTGAGGATCTGCTTACTGCTATTTCATACTAATAAGAAATTGACTCTGAATTACAACTTGCACACAATGGGTAAAATTCCCCCAGTCAAAAGAGCCAGCAAAAGCCCGACGCATCCCTTAAGCTATTAAAAGGACAGTGAAGGATCTTAAGAAGAGCACAGATCTTATGCTGATCCTCTACAGAGGGGTGAATTTCACTCAATGAAGAGATGTTAAGATATGTTTTTCTTATGCAGACCCTTTATGATCTGAGCTATATTATTATGAATGCTGAATAGGCCATTACAAACTGCTTTTAAATGTTCGTGGGAATGTGACTATCTCCATATATCATGAACTGGTAGTAGCAGTACTCCTTTACTTGCTTGACTTTTTCATTTCCATTCAATAATGTTGCTGAAATATGCTGCTTCTCAACTGTCATTCTCAGGATCTGAGTCTGCACTAGTTTTAGCCACATGCATTACTACTGCTAGAAACCACAGACTCAGCAATAAGAATGTCATCAGCATACTTGAGATTACATCTCCTTCTGCCAATGTTAATACCACTATGATAACCATCAACAGCAATGCACATTATTATTTCAGTATAAATATTGAACAGATGTGACAGCCTTGTCAAACTCCTTTCCTGGTGTCCAACCTCTCTGTTACACCTTTTGCTGTTTTGACTACTCCTCCCTGCCCATGAGAGAAATGGCACAAGTTGACCATCTGTGCAGCAAAGCAGCATACAGTGTTCACCCAGATTTATGCATAGCACAGTAAGTTAACACACTAACTTAGTTGTTAAAATGTACCCACTATTGCTTGTTGTCTTTGTTTCTTTCATAATCATTTTGAGATTGAATAAACAGAGCTGATTCCAATTTAACCCAGTGTAACCAAGACAAGAATTTAGTCCAGATTGTCCAATTGCCTATTCTAGCCCAAAGCTTGTTAGCTCTGCTCCATCCTTTTTCCTAAAATGATCAACTTTCTTGCATGATAAACAGACGAATAAAAAAATCATCTTGCACGTCCTATTTAACACTGTTCTTATTAAGCTCATAAATCTTCCATCTGAGCTTTATGCTGTGAGAAGAGTATCCCTGCAATTTAATAAAAAGCAACTAAGTTCATGTATTCTATTAGTGTTGTAATGCAAAAACAGCAAATGCAAAAACTGTAGGACAAGCAATAAATCTTGAAAAATATACTATTCTTATTTACTATTTTTATTACTGTGATGTCTAGTTGCCCCAACTAAAATTGCCCCATGGTGTACTATACAAATATACAGCACGAGATGGTTTTTACTGTCTAATAGCCAAGACACACAAAAGGTAGAAGGGGAAACAGAAGCACAAAGGGGTGAAATGACTTGTCTAGCGTGAAACAGCCAGGAATAGAACCCAGGCCTCCTTAATCCTAGACCAACACCCCAGCCACTGGTCCAGACTGACACTTGTTGAGCAAACATACGTCAAAGAAATAGCAAAAGGTTAAGTCAACAGCCACTTTTCTAACAACCATAATAAAACCAGAGCAAAGCAAGGAATAAATGAGAATTCAAAGTACATGGAGAAGTGTTAAATACAGTCACTTAATTCAACTTCATTGAAGCCCCTTGAGCTAGGGTAGGCAAGCTGTGTCCTAGGGACAGTTAACCTCTGAAGAGGGTAGGCAATGCCAGAAATCATCCCTTTGACCTATCTGAACAGGGATGACGGGGACAAGAGAAATAGTATCTACTATTAGTGCCCATTGTTAGAGATGACCTACAAAAGGGGGAAAATTGGTGAAGTCCTAAAATAATTGTTTTTTCCCCTTTGGGGGTGGGAGGGATATTTTTTTCTGATTGCTTTTTACTTTACAAATATCAGGAATGTCAAGGCTTGTCTTCCCTATAGGACTCCTTGACAGATCAGAAGTTTGTCACACAGAGGCATTAACAGTGACAACAAACAAAAACAGTTTTAAGCAGTCTAAGTAAAAAATTACTTTTCTCTCAACTGCTTTAGTTTTATTCCTGCGGTTCTTCAAATGCCATGATCCTACTTGTTCACAGAGTCTTCTAAGAAAATAATGAATAGACAAGACCTGAATTTTTAATGTACAAAAAAAAATTACAATTAAAAGCAACAATGTACTTTTCAGGGTTTGTAAAATGAATTATACAAAAGAAAAAAAAATAGCAACTCTTTTTTCCTTTGCAGGACATCTTTAACATGCTTTCAACTGCAGATATACAAAGAGCCCTAGGTTGCAAATTCTTTTTCTTTTTAAGGGTTTCAAAAGTAGCGAAGTCCTATTCCCTTCCACCTTGTACCCTAAAGAGTCGATGCTCTATATACACTCAATACATGCAAGAAAGGGGGTTTTAATAGTGACCATTGTGCTCAGATGAGGACTGCACCAAACAGCCCTGCATCTGGAGTTTTTATTGTTTTTCCTGTTGTCAAGTTGGTTCAACATGTCAACAACATTAATTTTAATAAGTATTGACCCTGAGATCCCTCAGATTCAAATGTCCCACCCTATCTCAGCAGATGGGAAGTTTGGTCAGACCAACAGGGGCATGGCTAACTCCTGGGAGAGGGAGGAGACAGCTCATGTCCAGACATGCTGAATCCTAGCCCCACTTCCTGCCTCAGAATACACATGGGAGTGTGCTTGGGAGAGAGGCTACTGGAACTCCCATTGGTTAATCATGGGTGAAATAGCAGAACTGACTGACTGTCACACACCCCCAGGCATCAAGGGGCCATCTTGCTAGAGTTGTTGTCCCGGCCTCCCTCACTGTAATTGAGGTATATTGAGATGGCATTGTAGGATGCTAGGGGTCTGACTGCTCAGCTGTTTTGAGATCAGGAAGGAATTTTTTCTGTTGGGTCAAGCTGGCAGGGTTCCAGTGGAGTTTTTTTGCCTTCCTTGCAGCACTGAGAAGGCACGCCTTACATTGAAAGGAGTAAGAATAGGAATGGTAGTTGGAGATAATATAAGGTTTAGTTCATTGCAACTGTCCAACATGGATAAAGTCTAAAAGGACCAGCTCCCAGAGGTAAATGTTCTTGTTTACCCCTCTTAGCATGTGCAAAAGCATTTTCCAAACATTGTGCATGTTACACCTCTTTATGAAATTTACCATCAGTACCAAATTTTGTGTCATAAGGTTTAGCATTAGCATCAAACTCTTTTTCATAAGACTGAACAGTAACACCAAATCATTTATTACAGGGCAGCGTTTCCAAGTATCTTTATGATACTGTGCCCCCTGTTTAGTCAGTCCAGTTTGCTCAATATCTATTATGTCTTTCAATCCCTATTTGGACCTCTGCATGGGTTCAGTTGCTGGTTGTTTTTTCCCCTGTAATGTTCTCTTCAGTATTGGTCCCCAATCCAATGGCGTTTTTGAAGTTTCGGTACCCCAGGATCTGGTGAGGCAAGAATGTAGAAGGGTCCTGTATAATGGCTGGCCCTCTGCGTAGTTGGTCCCCAACCCCAGGGTTATGACCATGCAAAAAATCCATCTCACCTCTTGGAGTTATCTTGAGATTCCCCACCCCAGCACTGGGACCCCCCACCCACCCCGTTTTCCTAGAAGGATGTGATCTGTGCTCTTTGGGCTAAAAGGTGTCTTACCAGCCTGTGGACTTCCCCTCTCTCTGGTGGGTCATTTGCTTTTTCACAGACAAGCATTCCTTTAGGAGGAAATGCATCCTGTCTTAAAGAGACAGAGTTAGTTTCCACAACCATATCAGTACTGGTGTCTTGAAAAACTGGGACCTGGATTGAGGGACCCCTGTCACCCTTTCCTTCATCCCCGAGAGGTCAGCTTGTGCCCACTCCCCTTCAGGAGGTTAGTTACATAGTTTTCTCTCAAAACCTGGGTCATTGGATGAGTACCTCAGTTTACTGGTGCTGAACCAGCCATACTGTCCTGGGTCCCCTTTTCCAAGTGACCAATAAGGAGACATTCCTGAACTCCCATTATTCCTTCCTCAGCTTCCTCCTCTGGGTTCCCCTCTTGGACATATTGCCCTGTGTTTTCTAGAGTGGGATCTGGCTCCTGTTTAGCCATGAAGGGCTCACAGCTAGCAGCCAGGACAGCTGTTTCACTGACAGGCAAGATACTTTCCTCAATCCCTGAGGAGATGCTGCCTTCAGCTGCAGTGCAGGAGTTGGTGTTAACCTCTTCTGCACCATGGACTATGCTGCTTTCCCCTGCTGCAGAGTCAAAGGAACCCTCACCCACCACTTCCATGGTTTCTAAAAGATTCCCTTACCCTCCTTTGGGCCCCCCCAGGATACATCTTCCTATGTTCCCCAGAGCAGGATCTGTCTCTTGCTTAGCTGCACCTCCCTCCATTCCCAAGGTGGTATCTTCAGCCAGGAGACTTTCTCCCATTCCTTCAGCGGTTTCTGGAGTCTCAACCCCTCCGCGTGGGGTCCCAACATGATATCCCTTCTTGCTGCAGGTAAACACCCTGACAATCTTAGCTAAAAAAAAAATAATTCCCAGGAAGTAGGTCAAAAGAAATGCCTTCCATTACTCCCACCACCAAATTGCTTTCCAAACCTTCCCACTCCATATGAATTTCAGCTAGTGGCACAGGGAATCTGGATGGACCCACTGCCACAATCTCTGCCATTTGGCCAGGAAACAGGCTGGCAACCGGGAGCACACTCTGCTTGATCAGGGAAAGCTCATCTCCTGTGTCTTTCCACCCCAGACACTCTCTGCCATTGATTTCGACCACCCTGGCACGCTCCATATCTGGCTGTGCAGAGGCCAATCTTACAGAACCAGTACAAAACTGCATTGCTGGAGGGACCTTTATGCTCAGGACAACAGAACTCACATGGGCTGCTGGCTGTCCCTGCTTGCTGCCAACATAAGGCACTTATTCTTCAGATGACCAGTGCAATTACACTGATAATCTTTTGGGTTCTTCTGTTTTTACAGGAGACTTGGGACTGTGTTAGAGGCGTGGGCTTGGGGAGAAGAATGCCCAGCCTCCCAACCACTCTCTTTCTTCCCAAGGCTAAAATGGGAACCCTGTTCCTCTCCAGGTTTAAACCCCCTCTTTCTGCAATTTACTCACAATAGATACCTGTGTTTGCTCAAAGGCATCAGCTAAAGAAGCCATTTCATCCACATTTTTTACATTTTTGTCCCATAGATACTGTTTCACATCATCTTTACATATGCTTAGGAGCTGCTCCTGAGCAATAAGATCAAACATTCCTCCAAAACGGGTAACACCTTTGCCACCCACCCAACTTTGCCATCAAATCCTTCATTTACATATTCCCCATTACTCATGTTAACATCTCTTTTAAGATTTCTAAACTTCACCCCTATAAGTTTCAGGGGGTGATTGTAAATAGTTTTAAAACATCTCTTTGAATTTATCATAAGTTGAAGCACCCTCCAGTGGCATCTTATTGAAGATACCCAGAGCAGCCCAGCAGGTTCCCATCATGAGTAAGAGATTGCTAGGAGTAAAAGAGGATTGTGTTGTTATTTTTGAGAGTGTTATAATGAACACTTCCAGATTTATATTCTCTTCATCTAGCATTTTCTTTGTTATTAATAGTAGAGTCTTACTAAAAATGTAGACAAGAGAAATTGCAGAAATTGTGTGGTTTGATGGAATTAGTTTTCTTTAAGTATATAGAAAAAAGGAGTAAACATATAAAACGTCTTACAGGAAATAACCATTTTAAACTTAAAAATGTGGGCCTCCATTACCGGTCATCATTACTATCCTGAATGCTGCATACAAAGGAGGGGGCTTTTCACTATACATGGACCCCAGACAATTTCAGGTTAAAACACAGTTCTAAACATTTGATTTCAGTTTCAGATTTCAGTGAAGTTAGGAGATAAAGTTAATATCAACATTTGGACAGCACAGTACAAAGATGCTCCCCTCTCATCTACTACTTAGATAATACTCTACTGTACTATAATTAATATGTTGTGCTCTGTAGTATCTTTCATCCAAGCATCTGAAAATGCTTCATGAACACCAGACATTTAAACTTCACGTTATGTCCCTGAAATTGGTAGGGCAATTGGAGAAGCTAAGCCCTAGTCAACACAGTGAACCAATGGCAAACCAGGTCTGGAACCCAGTTCTCCTGACTCCAACTCGCAAACCACAAGATTGCAATGCTTTCCCATCACGCAAAACAGAGATATCCATTTTGTTTCTTTAAGGGACAAATTCTGACTTTAGATAGGTGCCTGCAAATCCTATTCACTTCAAGGGGACATGGGCACCTGTAAGCAAGGACAGAAGATACTTAAACACAATTGAGTAGTTTCTATTATATGCTTTAAGGACTAAGATCCCAGTCCAGCAAACCACTTAAGCATGTCATTAATTTTAAGCACCTGAGTAGTCTTACTAAAGTCAATGAGACCACTCACATGATTAAAATTAAGCACATGCTGAACCCAGACCCTACTTCTTTCCCTCAGTTCACTCAGCTAATGACCTTGGGCTCCTGATTGGCTGAAAATTCCAGTAGGCGCAGTATTAAACCCTGCAGGAGGCCTGGCTCCTCGGCTGCTCAATAGCCTTCCATGGCTGCATCTGTGTTTCTGGTCCTGTTTCCCATTCTTGCTCCCAGCTTCCTTCTTTCTTGCTCCTCGCCCTTGCTCTGGATCCCCACTTCTGCTCCTTGTCCCTGGTTCTGCTCCTGACTTCCTACTCCTGGTCTCTTCTTCTGGCTCCTGCCCCTGCTCCAGCTGATACTTTGGCTCTGGCTTGCTCCCTGCTTTGGTGTTTATATTCTGACCATAGCTCTGACTCTTGGTTTCTGGCTCTCGGCTCCAGCTCACTGCCTGGACTTCGCACCCCGTTTTTGACTGCTGCTGTGATCCTTGGCTCCTGGTTCCTGGCCCCAGCCTGCTCCCTGGATTTGATGACCTGGTTCCTGATTATGCCACTAAGCCTGGCTGCCTCTGTTCCAATCATTAAGCCAGCCTGATGCCCTGACTACTAGGCAAGATCACCCACTTCTGGTCATTTCGCTCAGATTAATTTTTGGGTTCACAAAACTAATTGGAGTAATTCAAAGCTTTCATTCCTCCTATTTAAATGCAGGCATTCTCCCTAAGAGAAGTTAAACTGAACAGAAAACAGAACACATTTTTCTTGCTAAAAGGAAGCCTATGTTATGTATTAGGTACAGGGGTGAAATTCTGGTGCCACTGAAGTCAACAACAGAACTCAAATTAACTTAAATGGGGCCAGGATTTCACTCAGAAAATCAACCCCCTCATGTGCAGGGTAGTATTGGTTAGTGCCCTGTATGTGGTGTGCATGTACCACATCCATTTTTTCAATTTTACAATTTATGGCAGTGGTTCCCACTTGTGACCCGGGGGCCAAAAGTGGCCCCCAGGGGCTTTCAAAGTGGCCTGCGGTTCCCCTCCTGCTGGCTGCAGAAGGGAGCAGCTGCCTAAGGACCCAAGCGGAGTGCATTTCCGCGGGGCTAAAAGACTGGTGCAGGCCCTTGCTGCAGCAAAGGGGATGGGAGATCAGCGCTTCTCTTCCCCTGGCTGTAGCAGGGAGCATGACAAAGCTCTCCATCTAGGTCCATAGGTGCTGGGGTCCCTGCTGGAGCCAGAAGGAGAAGAGCAGTGATCTTCTGTTCCCCTGACTACAGAAGGGAGCCACTGCTTAGGGACCCAGGTAGAGTGTACGGAGCTATAGGACCCATGCGGTTTCTTTGCTGCAGCCAGGGGGAGGGGAGCTCAGTGAGGAGGCAGCCTCCTCGCTGAACGCCTTCCATCTGGCTGCAGGAAGGTGGGGGCCTGCTGGCGGAGACTGGTGGCCCTTCAGGGTTGTAAAAATGATATCTGTGGCCCTCAAGTCAAAAAGGTTGGCAACCACTGATTTATGGCCTTCCCGCACTCCCTTTTTCAATCACTCTCTAAATTTGGTTTTTCTCTTCTCCCCTTTCTCTGCCATATTTTTAGTCTCTCTCTCTACATTCTCTGAGCCATTTTTTTTAACCCTATGTTTCATTGGGTTTCTCAATCTCTCACCCTTCTCTGCTCCTTATTTCACAGCCTCCCCTCTGCAGAATACAAACTAATAATACTAAAGTTCCAGTTGAGTTTTCAAACTCATGACATTTGAATGGGTTTGGAATGAGGAAATGCCAGGTTCCTGTCCCTTGTTCAGACATGTTTTAACACATTGGTACCCTGAGTAATAGAAGAAAATTCCACAGAGCACTGTAAGAAACTTATATTTTCCTTTGCTACCTGTGTCTTTTAATTTCCTATAGATAAAATAATAGGAACTTCCTTAATTTTCACGTCAATGTTTGTAGCTTAGGATTCCATTAATATATTCCTCTCCCCTCTGCTGTTCTGTGCCCTAGTTTGCAGTCAGTTCATTCTGCGCTGATGTATATTTCATTGCCCAAGGCTTAATTTTGATTTATTGTCCATCCATAAATTAGAAAAATATGCTCTGGAATTCCATCCCGCTGAAAAGCTGTGCCTGATGTCAGGGGACTGGGTGATATTTAAGATGTCAGAAATACATATTGGATTAGTGTGCTTTGTTTCCCCACAACAGCAGGTGTTTAATCATAGCTGATGGCTGAAGTTAAATGCATTAGGACAGCATCAGCCAAGAAGATGGAGTTTTTCTAAAGCATACAAACTCCAGATAAATAACTCAAAACTAATTGTGTGTCCACATCTTAGATACATTTTTATTTACTTAATACATTAAACAATGAAAATAGCCCATGGCACTTTACTTCCCATTTAAAATCCTGGGTGGCTGTTTATACAATATTACAATGTACCTTCTTGGCCCTTCCATGGTTTAAGATATTTTCCTACGGACACAGAATTGAGAAAGGAAAAAAAAAAGGGGGAGTAAAATCAGTGATACATGTACAGTTGATAGAGTCTTGGTGTTTGGGGTTATTCTTCTAGAAATATAGACCTATAATATAAAAACACTAATTTTACTAGCTCTAACACAAGCCTAAATAATATATCATACATTTTCCAACCAAAAGCTCTCGAATTTTCTTTTTCTCATACAGAGTTTTTGTTTGTTGCTGTTAAGCTTGCTATTCTGTTTATGTTAATCAGTGCTCTCTGTGTATAGAAAAATGATCAGGTTTGGTCTTGAGCAATTTAGCTGGAGGCCGAAGAGAAGACGCTTAGGAGAGCAAACATTTTCAAGGTCAACCGGTGAACTGTAACAAGCCAGTGAGATTCATGGCGAGAATTGTATATTTTGACACAACAGCGATTTGATTAAAAGAGAAAGTAATGGGTTTAAACAGTCGCTATGAGGATGTAGCCAGACTTTGTTAGCTTTTCGCAAATTACTTAACAGACCAGTGATGGAACTGGAAATAGGGCTGTTTTGTATAAGGTAAAGAAAAGAGGGCTACATGTGAAACAGCAGTAATGAGGAATGTTAATACTGGGTATTTGTTACAAGGCAAATGAAGTGTAATACCACAGTTTCTTGGAAGTTGAACATTATAAAAATGAGAGAGTTATAACAAAGATGACTGCAATTGGCTTTAAGTTTTCTGGTATTCAAAATATAGTTGTAAGCTCTCAGAGTGGTAAACAGATGGGGCCCATAAATAAATAAATATATTCTGAATTTATATAGGGTCTTTCATCCAAAGATCTCAAAGCATTTTATAAAGGTTGGCATTGGGGAAATATCATTTATTCCATTTTATGGGTGGAAAAACAGAGACTCAGAGGCTAATGGACTTGCCCATGGTCACACAACTTGTCAGACTCCCAGTCTTCTGCTTTAGGAATCATTCCAGGAGGGTACTTAAACACATTTTTAAATTTAAGCACATGAGTAGTCTCACTGAAATCAATGGAATTACTCACATATTTAAAGTTAGGCATGGATTTAAATACCCTGTTATATTGGCTCTAAATCAATAGAAAATAAATACTCATCCAGGATGCATTATCTCAATTTTGATGTCATACATGCATTTAAAAATATGGTTTTGACAGAATTTGAAACAAAAATCCAATTTTAAACCAGTAGCTAACCCCCAACAAAACTGAACCTCAACCAAAGGAAAGAGAGCTCTTTCCCCACCAGAATACTCTGGGGGGGGGGGGGGGGTTACACCAGACCTTTTCAAATAAGGACTTTTCAAGTTATAAGCCTCATGAAGAACAATAAAGCTTTTTATATGCAAGCAGTATTATAAGCATTTCTTAAGACTGGAATGTTTTGAAATTTGAGCTGCAGTAAGGTGTTCATCAGAAACTCAGCCTCTGAGAAAAATCCCCTGTAACAAAAGTATCATTTCATTTTCCCATCAGGCCTTCATCTACTGTAGTTCACCTTGCCTCTTTGCTCTGCGGTTATATGATTGCTTTAAGTCAGTACGAATCTAGATTTGCCTCTATTTAAAACAACACAGGCTATTTAGCTGCTATAAAAAGTATTAATGGCCCAATCCTGCAGTTCTTACCCAGGCAAAAATCCTATTGGGTCTTCACTGGAAATTTTGCCTAAGGATTGCAGGAATAGACTATAAAAGTGTTGGGGAACTGGAAATTACCTAAAAGCCATAAGAGACATCTAGGTTTCTTTGCACTGATCAAATTTCTTTATTTGGTGGAGCAACTTTGTTGTTTTTCTTTGTAATAAAATTCCTTTTATTTTTAATAAAATTCCTTCCTTTTTAATTCATCACAATCTGAGCTCTGACTAGTTCTTCAAATGTTATCTTTTGATTTTTCTGATATGCCAGAACACTTCAAAAGTTTTTTAAGAAAACTGAATCTTTCATTTTTGTGTGTTCTTCACACAGCAGGGATCAAAATATCAGTTCAGGACTGAGAGAGGAACTGATGTTAACACTGAGTAATATGGTTTGGTCCTGCTCCTAAACTGTGTTAAAAATTGGTGTGACTTTGTGGTAGCACCAGGAAGGCTGGATTATGGATTTGCTAAGAAAATTTTCTTTGTAGTGAGATAGAGTGGGCATGTGGGTGAAACTATACTGTTGGCAGTGGATACCAGAGAAGAAATATCCTTTTAAGTCAATTGTATTTATTAAATCACACATAACCCAATCCTCCAGCACTTATTCAGCCAAAACTGCCACTGAAATGGGGTTTTTGCTCAAGTAAGGACCTCAGTACATGACCCCAGTTTGGACTTCACTGATGGCCCACAGAATGTCATGCCCAAATTAATCCTCATCCACTTTTTTGATTTAGGGACTGATGGCTCAGAATGGAGACTAGGAGGCACAGCTAATGGAAACCATGATTCTTTTAAAATATATCCCCTAAACTGTGGATTAGCTCTGGGGACAGGGATGAGATTCTTCAGCTGGGGAGACAAAGGAAAAAGTGCTTACTTTTTTTAGTAGTACCTTCTTTTCAAATATGACACTTCAGATTTTGACTTCTCCTGGGCAGCCTTGAAATAGGTGTGACGCTGTCTGGATTAGGGGTGACCATTTATAATATTAGTTAATACCCATATGACAAAATTGCAATGATTCTTTCAAGATATGTCATGTCAAGTACCATTGGAAAAGTTATAATTTGCTAAGTATGATAATATTATGTATGTGTATGTATCATCTTTGTACTGTAAATTAGAATCATAGAAGATTAGGGTTTGAAGGGACCCAGGAGGTGATCTAATCCAACCCCCTGCTCAAAGCAGGACCAATTCCAATTAATCCATCCCAGCCAGGGCTTTGTCAAAGCGCACCTTAAAAGCCTCTTAGGATGGAGATTCTACCACCTCCCTAGGTAACCCATTCCAGTGCTTCACCACCCTCCTAGTGAAAAACTTTTTCCTAATATCCAACCTAGATCTCCCCCACTGCAACTTGAGACCACTGCTCCTTGTTCTGTCATCTACTACCATTGAGAACAGCCTAGCTCCATCTTCCCTGGAATCTCCTTTCAGGTAAAGGCTGCTATCAAATCCCCACTCATTCTTCTCATCTGCAGACTAAACAAGCCTAGTTCCCTCAACCTCTCCTCTTTAAGTCATGTGCTCCAACCCCCTAAATCATTTTTGTTGCCCTCCAATGGACTCTTTCCACTTTGTCCACATCCTTTCTGTAGTGAGGGGCCCAAAACTAGACACAATACTCCAAATGTGGCATCACTAATGCTGAATAGAAGGGAATATGCACTTCCCTCAATCTGCTGGCAATGTTCCTACTAATGCAGCCCAATATGCCACTAGCCTTCTTGGCAATAAGGGCACACTGTTGACTCATATCCAGCTTCTTATCCACTGTAACCCCAAGGTCCTTTTCTGCAGAACTGTTGCCTAGCCAGTTGGTCCCCAGTCTGTAGCAGTGCATGGGATTCTTCTGTCCTAAGTGGAGGATTCTGTACTTGTCCTTGTTGAACCTCATCAGATTTCTTTTGGCCCAATCCTCTAATTTGTCTGAGTAACTCTGTATCCTATCCCTGACCTCCAGCATATCTACCACTCCCCCCACTTAGTGTCATCTACACAGTTGCTGATGGTGCAATCTACCCATCCTCCAGATCATTAATGAAGATGTTGAACAAAACTGGCCCCAGCACCAACCCCTAGGGCACTCCTCTTGTTACCAGCTGCCAACTAGACATTGAATCATTGATCACTACCCATTGAGCCCGATGATCTAAGCAACTTTCTATCCATCTTATAGTCCATTCATCCAACCCATAATTCTTTAACTTGCCAATAAGAATACTGTGGGAGACCAGATCAAAAGCTTTGCTAAACTCAAGTATATCATAATTATGGATGTGTGTGATATATCTGTATGCAAACATTTGTGCTATGCTATTGGGTTATACCCCCCAGTCAGATTAGTGTCAGCATTGATGACTGATCAAGGAACATTACCTTTACAGTGAGCCCAGGGAGAGAAGCCAGGAAGTTATCAGGACATGTAGGGACATGCCTGTGGTCAGGGGGACTGCGAGTGCCTTTCCCTGCCATGTGCTGTGAGTTTGTGTTTGAAAAAAAGCCAAATGGCAGACCAGAGACTATAAAATGCAGCTTCACCATCTCCATCTTGTCTTCATTCCTGCTTCTTATCTGTGGATAATTTCTCTACATCTGAAGCTTTGAACAAGAGACAGAGACCCATCCAGGTACTGGATGATCAGAGGAACTGTACAAGTCTGCCAACGCCACAATTCTGCTAAGAATCTGATATATATGGACTTTGAAGTCATGTGTATTATCTGATTGCTTTAATTATATAACATTTCACTTCTTATTTGTTTCTTCCTTTATAATAAACCTGTAGTTTAGTTACTAAAGGATTGGCTGGCAGCTTGGTAAGATCCAAACTTATATTGATCTGGCAATGTGGCTGACCCTTTGGGGATCAGGAGAACATTTCTGGTAAAGAGAAGAGAGTTTTAATAATTTATCTCTTTACTGGACCTAGTGCTAATTGGGGGGCCAGAGACTGAAATGCAATAAAGAGGGCTGTGCAACTTCTTGTTTTTAGTTCCTTGATAACCTGTGTGGGGGATCAGAAGCATTGTTTGAGACTGGTCGGAGAATCTAACTGCAATGTTAGCCACCAGTTTGAGAAAATCTGCTCTCCTTTTACAGCCTGCCCTGCCCTTGCCATTTTCAGGTGGACAACCCTAGGCACAGATGGGTCACAATAGGTATGCCTAGGGTTATATTTGATGTTATAGCAAAAGACATTATGTATGTGTGTCTCAAAATCCCATAAGCCAATTATGTCTTTTCAGTTAACTAAGGTTACATTAATTGGATTAGAATAACAGGAAAAACAATAAAATGAATCCAATTAGCATAGTGAGAGGATCCCTCCTTTTTTCTTTGTAAAATCAAATCACATCCAACCCCACTTCATTCTAGCTTCAGCTTTCTCCAACTTAACTCCAGTTTTGAGAGCTTACATCCAAAAAGTCCCTTTGCACTCTACATCCCAGAACATTCCAGAAACATGCAACCTCACACAATCACCACAATTCCTAAAGCTCTTTGCACCTTTAAATACATTTTAAAGAGAGTTTACGGAGCTAGACAGTGTGGTCAGAACATGGCATTGGAAGTTAGGATTCTTTAGTTTTCCTGTACTGACTCTCTGTAAGATATAGGGCAAGTCACTCAGAATCACTCTGCTTCAGTTTCCTTTTCTGAACAACAGGTGGAAAAGCTCACTCCTTCTCAGGGATACTGTGAGGCTTAATCAATCAATATTTTTGTCATTTTGAGCTCTGCAGATAATTAGACTCTATATAACAAAATATGAGTATTATTGCGTATAACTCATGTTTTTTTCCAGCCTCTTGCAGCTTCAATGGAAATGTGTGTCAGTTCTATGTTTTAAATGTACATTGAAATAAAAAGTTTCACTTAATTTTTTTTTCTCCTATGACTATCTAAAATGGCTAGGAAGGTGCAAAGAAATAAGACGATCTCTATGACTATGTGTATGATTTCAAGAGAGGAAGACAAAATGGTTTATCATTGTGAAAAGTGAACAACAAAAGTTCAACCAGGCTGGAATGCTAAAGATATGGTGGCGTTGAGCAGGGCCTGGGAAACACTGCTGATGAAATTCTCCTAAAGGTAGCAGTATGCCCCATTTCTTTGTGGGGGAAAAGCAAGGAGGGGCCCACACTGTTTGTGAGGTCAGAGACTATGTGTTTCAGTGAGATCTATAATTAAATGATAAATGATATTGTGGTCTACTATGTTTCTATTTGCCCTGGTAATAAATCATCAGGACATTGAAGTGTCCTAGGTTTTGCTGCTACCAGACCTGTTTCTCCTTTCATGTGTATGACAGAACTTTGAACTTGGACTTAACTCACCTTCATCAGATATTTTTATATCTCAGATTCAGGAAAAAAAGAACAAAGCGTCAGAGGTCAAACATACTATATATCCTTTAAAATTATGACAGACCACTTTGTAGTGAAGAATTCAACATGGTACATTGGCCTGAGTACTTCTACCAGGTCATATCATGTCTTTAATGCCATGCATAATTACAGCTGAAAAACTCAGAATGCATTCAAAGACCAGATACTAAAAAAAGTTATCAGAGTTGCTTGTTGCAATATCCCAGCCACCAACAATCTTTGTAGTCAAAATAAAAGAGAAGCCTTACTCCATTGTATGAGCCTATATGAATGTGTGGAAGGGAAGTGGAAATGTAGACAAAAAGTTGGGTGGTGCAGGAAGAGTAAGTAAAACAAAGTCATGGTGCTGACCCTATGTAAAACAATTGTTTGTATCTGATTGGGCATTTTCTCCCTATTTAGAATAACTAGGTCATCGACCATTCATACTAAGTTTTAAAAAAAATTTCAATCCTTTCTGCTATTCCTGGTTGAAGGCAAAGAAATGGCTACTGATAATGAACAGCAAGATCCATGTTTTTTCTCTTTCAGCTTGAAAATAATAGTAATATTGAGCTGCTTAAATTATTGAATGCAGTGTTTTTGTAGCCATGTTGATCCCAGGACATGAGAGAGTCAGGTAGGTGAGGCAATATCTTTGAGCTTCACAGAGCTTTTCCTCAACTCTGGGGAAGGTAACCAGAGTGTCCAAGCTAAATACAAGTTGAGACAATTTGTTAAGGCTAAGGCCAGGTCTACACCACAGATTTTTGTCAACCAAAGTCAGTTTTTTGCACCAAAAGAGTGGTGGTGTAGGCACTGCAAATCTCCCTTCCCCCACTGACCCAACTTCCCTGATTTTGTGACAAAATAAAACCACCTCAACAAGAGGCATAGAGCTTCTTGCACCAAACTTTTAGCAACAAAGCATCAGTGTAGACACCGCGCTTGGTTATGTTGCAGAAAAAAGGCCTCCAGGAAGTTTCCCACAATGCCCATCCTGATCGCTCTGGCCATCAGTTTGAACTCCGCTGCCCTGCAGCCATCTGCCCCTCCCTCTTTAAAGTCCCAGGAATTTTTGAAATTCCACTTCCTGCTTAGTTGGCATGGAGAGCTCACATCTCATCTTCTCAGCTGACTATGGCAGCTCCACGTGCCAAATGCTCTCCTGCTTGGGGCACACCGGAGCTTCTGGATCTGATCAGCATTTGGGGAGAAGAGGCTGTGTAGTCCCAGCTGCATTCCAGCCAAAGGAACTTCAATACATAGGTCAAATTTCTTGTTTAATGGCAAAAGAAGGGCCATGAATGGGACATGCTGCAGTGAAAAAATGAAGGAGCTGCGGCAGGGATACCAAAAGATTAGGGAGTCAAACCATCATTCTGGTGCAGAGCCAAAGACCTGCTGCTTCTATAAGGAGCTGGAAGCCATCCTCCATGGCGACCCCACCTCCCATGGATACCTCCAAAGGCTCAGAGGCAGCAGACACCGGACTCAACCACGTTGAAGAAGTCATAGATGAGGAGGTTAAGTTGGAGGAAGATATGGAGTAATGGACCGGGTCATTTGCTGACATGGGGAGCCAGGACCTCTTCTTGACCCTGGGCTTTGAGCCAGTCCCAGCCCTCCAGCTCTGGCATGCAAGATGCAGGAGAGGGGAGTTTGGTTAAGTAATTTTTTTGAGCTGATACTGCTCAGTTACATGAGGTACTGCTTTCCTTTGCTTTGTTGCCTTATACAGCTAGTTGAAGGGATAGAAATGCATAAGAGTAGCTGTGTTTGCATGTGCTTCCCATTCCCCTGTTCAGCTAGGCAGTGCGATGGAAAAGTGCATTAATGCATACTGAGATTTCACGGGAATCCTCCAGAGTAATCTGTAGGAAACTTTCCTGGAGGTACACACCAATCCTCTGACAGAGATTCCTCAACAGAGCTGCTTTGTGTCTTCCGCCAGTTTAGGAAACTTTCCTGCCCCAATTGGCAATCACTTGTGCAATGACCAAAGTGGCACATAGATATGCAGCATAGGGACCCAGTTTGAAGCTGCTCACATGGAAGAGATGCATCCTAGCATCCCTGCTTACTCTCAGGAGTAAGATATTGGCTTATATGCCCCTGCCTGTGGAAAATGGTGGCACAATTTGAAATTTCCCCCCATCTATCTGCATCAATACCCCACAAAAAACCACCCAGAACCTTTTCCCCAGCTTGAGTGCCCCCTTGACCTGGGCACAACTCACCATGTCCTGGGCGATCGTCAAGCTGTGCACTTGCCAGGGTACAGTGAGAAAGAGGTGTATTTTGCAGTAATGAATCAATGCTGTTATTTCTCTCACAATCGTGCATCTGTTCATTGTTTATTGTGCTTCTACAGATGTGCCCTTGAGGGGAAACCCACACCTGCTGAGCACCTGTGGCTAATAAGAAAACAACCATGGAGAAGCAAAGAGGAGATGTTCCAAGAACTCCTCCAATCCTCTGAAGTGGGAAAAAAAGAAGAAAGGGCATGGAGACACACAGTGTCCAAAAATCAGAAAATTGATAGGCAGGAGAGGAGGGAAAACCAGGAGCAAGTGATAGCAGGTCATGAGCATGTGATAAAAGCCACAGAGAAGCAAACAGAGCTGCTTAAAGTCACTAATAATGCTGCAGACTGAATTCACGCATGCTCAACCCCCTTGCAGTCAATACAGAACTGCTTTCCAGCCCTCCCCAAACTCCACCCATGCATTGCTACCAAACTCCTGGTCCCATTCACTCCAGCCCTTCAGACAGCTTCCAGCATGATAGCTGGACTTACACCCAGCTGTCATAGCTCACACTGCCCCTCACAGCTTTCTCCCCTCCAGCTCAGCTTTTTGTGTGTGTTGTGAATAATTGTTATTTCATAAGGACATTGTTAAGGATAAGCAATCTTTATTTGTCTCCTGCACATGGTGGTTGCAGCTCACATTGATACACAGTGAAAGCTGGACAGCAGTCATAACATGGCACAGTGCTATTTACAAAGACACCTTATTGTTGCTCATTGTCAAAATGGCTGCCCAAGGCCTCCCTGATTCAAATGACCCCCCATCGTGCTCCTTTAATAGCCCTGACTTCTGGTTGTTCATAGTCAATCACAAGGCAATCCGCCTCTGCGCTCTACCCAGGGGAAGCTTTTCACCCGTAACTTCACAAATATTATGGAACACACAGCAGGCAGCTATAACCATGAGAATATTTTCCTCATTTAGGTCTAACCTGCCATAAAGGCATTACCAGCGAGCTTTTAATCTGTCAAATGCACATTCAACATCATTTGGCACCTGCTCAACCTGTTATTGAAGCGCTCCTTGCTGCTATCCAGGTTGCCTATATAAGGCTTCATGAGTCATGGCAATAAGGAATAGGCTGCATCTCCCAGGATCACTATGGGCATTTCAACATCCCCCATTGGAATCTTTTGGTCTGGAAAGAAAGTACCTGCTTGTAGCTTCCTGCATAGGCCAATGTTCCTGAAGATACGTTCGTCATGCACCTTCCATAACCAACCCGTGTTTAAGTCAGTGAAACACCCACGGTGATCCAAAAACACCTGCAGTACCATAGAGAAGTACCACTTTCTATTGATGTACTCCATCGCAAGATGGTCTGGGGCCAAAACTGGGATATGCTTGCCATCTATCGTCTCACCACAGCTAGGGAATCCCATCACTGTGAAGCCATCCACTATTTCACACATATTTCCAAGACTCACAGTTCTTCGTGGCAGAATGCGATTAATGCCCTTGTACACTTGCAATAACACAGCCACAATGATGGACTTCTCAACTCCAAAGCGATTAGCGATTGATCAGTAGCAGTCTGGAGTTGCTAACTTCCACACTGCGATCGCTACATGCTTCTCCACCGAGCAGGCAGCGCTCATTCTGGTGTCCTTGTGCTGCAAGGCAGGGGTGAGATCTGCACAGAGTTCCATGAAGGCGGCTTTACACATTTGAAAGTTCTGCAGCCACTGCTTGACATCCCAGACCTGCATAATGATGCGATCCCACCATTCAGTGCTTGTTTCACATGCCCAAAAGCAGCGTTGTTCTTGCTTTGTGAATGCAAACAGTAATCTGGTGCAGCTGTTTCCCAGTATGCTTCATCCAGTGCATTAAATGCCCCAACAACAACAACGTGGGTGAAACCAGACAATCACTTCGCTCTGGAATGAACTCACACAGGAAAGTGATAAAAGACAAAACCACCCTATCACCTGTGGGTGAACACTTTTCCCTAAGCGATCACGCTATATCTGACATATAAGTCCTCATCCTCAAAGGAAACCTGCACAACACTTTCAAAAGATGGAACTTAAATTCATCACTCTGCTAGACACTAAAAATCATGGACTGAACAGAGACATTGGATTTATGACTTATTACAATAATCTGTAACCCTCTAATCCCCTCTTTTTGTCCTATGACTTCAGAGGTATTTATTAATGAACCTCTCTACCTTGAATGGTCCCTTACAATATGTGCTAACTACTTATGCTAAAGAAGCTGTTCCACCTTGCATTTTGCTGTGACAGTGGGAGTATGTTTCCCAGACCTGAAGAAGAGCTCTGTGTGGCTTGAAAACTTGACTCTCTCACCAATAGAAGCTGGCCCAATAAATATTACCTCACTCACCTTGTCTCTCTCTTGATGATCAGTCAGTTCACTCACTCCAAACTACCCAACAGACTCAAGTTTTAAATAGTTTAGATTTAAAAAAGGTTTTTTTTTATTTTGTTCTCCAATTATATTTAATAAAACACAGTCATTTCATTAGTTACAGATTTTAACAAGGGGGTGTTAATCTTCATAACTGCTTCTCAGTCCAAGGCTTTGTCATAGACTATAAATAACTCTGCAGTATCATGTGGTCTACTGGGAAATTTTCAATTTGCAGAATATTTACATAACAAAATGCATTTTTACTAGAGTGACACAAAAATTTCAGAATTAAATTTGAAATCAGGTGAAACTTGCCCACTTTGGGGTTTCATCCCAAATCAAAACTCAGTCCAGATTGTCAGGGGCTACTAAACATTTTGATGAATCTGGGCCAAAAACCATGATTTTAGTGGAAAACTGATGAGCCCATATGTTATGGTGCACATTGACTACCAGCACACCCCCTTGCATCAGGGCACAATGTTGCAGAGGTCTCCAGCACTCCCTGTAGGCCATCTGCTTCTGTACGCACTTCAGCCCTCTGACTGAGAAACATCAATTTCAGACCTCCTTCAAGGTTAACAAAAGTTCAAAGTAATATCCAAAGTCTCTGAACAAATCAGCCTTCCTCTGGGGTCTGTCTTCAATCTCCTTTCTCAGCTACTCCAGAGTCGCCTCCTCTAGCATGGCATACTGGCCCCTCTGACTCAGCCTTCCTGAGGTGTCTGTTCTCCTGCAGACTCTGGGTCAAGAGTCTGTCTGCTTCCTGAACTCTCTCTGTTTTACAAACCCTATCTGTCCATTCAATTATCTTGGTCCCACTCCTCTGGCAGAGAAGCAACTAAGATATTACACCTGTGCTGTAATTAATGTGACTAATTAGCTCTTAACCTTGTTCTATCCCATGATGGGGCACTCCATCACACCATGCCATAATGTTTTGATCCAGATCCACAATCCCCCAAAGATTGGGGGTGGTTCTGCCTGATTCTAACCTGAAGTTAGGCAAAATTTGGTGGTTTTGGCTGAGTTTTAGTTTGAGCTTTTTGTCACTATTCAGTCCTAACATCTCGTGAATTAAGAATCCTTGCAAACAGAAATAAAAAAAATAAACCAAAACTGTAGCATTTCATGCAGCTCTAGTTTTACCTGACAGAGCATAAAGATTTAAAATGAGTATTTATGGTCATTCAGTAAAAGATTACATGAACAAAATTCCCTCTCGCCTCACTGTTGTTTCTCAGCCTAGTTGGAATTGATGAGATCCCCAGTTATTTTCCCCACCTGCTTTACAACAACTGCTCCTTATGGGCCTCCTATCACAAGCACCACAAGCAGGACAGACATGATTCCATTCAGGCCCAGGCAACTTCACTAACTGTTGGGGGCGAGCAGTATTCTTTGTCTACAGAGTTGAGCACGTCACCTGCATCAATCTCTGCAATTGGAGAATTTGAGAATCAAACTCAGATCTTCCATGTAGCACAAATTCAGCTGGTGGTAAATCAGTGGGGCAGCCTTTCCCCCACAAATGCATTTAACCAGGAAAATAACATGCTTTAATAACATCTAAAAACAGAGTCATATTTAGAGGTATCTACTTGAGCTTGACGGATGTAGTTCACCAAAAGACCATGACTCCCTCCTAATCTTTCATTATTTATTTTACCTTCTATAATTCAATTTTTAAAAGCATATTACAAAATAATTCAAGTTGATCTAGTGTCAGTACTGAAAAACTCCCCAAACCATAAAGCCTATGACCCTCCCACCTAGTCAAAGTACTCCATTTATTAAAACACTAGGCAAGGCTTTGCAAAGTGCCCAGAAGGTCAACAAATTTGGGTTCTATCAAACGATGCAGGTGGAGCTCCTTGGTTGAGAGCCTCGTCGAGACTGTCCCATTCCCATCTCTCAGACAAACATAACTAGAGAACGATGGCTCCAGTGTCCCACCACATCTCATTCACTAGGTTAAAGACATAATAAAATGTCTTCCCTTTCCCCTTTGATGTGTTTGTTAGCCTTTAAACATAATTTCTTGCCTGTAAATTCTCAGTAGGATCCTTAGCTGGTGCAAAGCAGTGCAGCTCCATCGAAGGCAAAGGAGCTGTGCTGATTTACCCCTCTGAGGATCAGGCCCTCAATTCGTTACTTACGCTGTGTGCAGTCCTGCACCGTACATTCCACATTACACTTCTTCATAAGGAAGAGACAAACCATTGGCCAACTGAGTAATTGGCAGGAGTCTCGTTAGGCAACAGCACCCTTTTAGGCAGTCTGGAAAGCATCTTTCCTTAGGAAAGTGTTTGTTCAGACCGATAGTCTGGCAAAACACTGTTCAGAAGCATCTTTATGTGCTAGGAGGAGAAGTCATTCCTAGAGCAGATGGTCTGAAAGCATCCAGAGAGGGGGAATGAATCCCGCTACAAGCTGATCAGTCACCTGCTCTCTGCCCCCAGTTGAACCCCTGCCTCACTTCCTTATTTCCTATGGTGTCTTCATGAACTACTCCCCTCAGGGCAATAAGAGGGGAGTGGGGAGACAGAAGCAGTGTCTGAGTGTGAGGGAGAAGATTAAGGGCCATGTGTCCATAGTGCCTATGGCTCAGCACTGCTGCTTTCTCCCTTATTTATGTTTTTTATCATTACACAGCTCAGCCACAGAAGGCAAACTGTGTTTAATAAATTAGCCTAATGGATTCCGCAAGTGGTTTGTGAGCACAGTGCTTCCTCTGGTTAAGGAAAACATTTATATTCTCTCTCACTTTGCTTTTCTTGGCTAGGAGGGTAAGCAAAGGGCAGGAGGCAGAGGGAGGGAGGAGAATGGCTGGAGCCAAATTGGGGTAAGAGGGACAAGTCCATGTCAGTCCTTAGGGAGGGATGTGGGGCGGGGTGGGAGTTGCAGTGCTGTTGCCCTTTGTTTCATTGTTGTGATCCTTGGCAGCCCCAGGCTACAGTACCTACCACAGCTTTCTCCAAGCACAGCCGGCCGCCCCTTTCCAGTGTTGCGCATTAAACTCTTCCAAAGGGGCCTCTTTAACAGCTCCCCATGAAATAATAATTCATTATGTCACTAGGAGGGAAGAAAGGGAGTGTAAGTGTCTTGATGGGATTAGAGGAAACCCCCGCAGAGATGATTTAGGAGCCATGATAATTCATTTAATAGGGGCCTGGGGTAAATTGCTAGACAGGGAAATGTAACTGAACCACCTTAGAAAGGGCGCATTACAAGTCTGTATAGGATAACTGGCTTCATTAGCAATATTTAAGAGATTTCATCTAAGAATGAGTCATAAAATACAGAACTCTTTTATCCACCTGGTTTGGTGGCCTTTAGTTTTACTCTGTCTGAATATTAAATTGGAAATGGCCCTACAGCAACACATTTTGGAAACTGTTCTTTCGGCTGTTATTTGTATGGTTGGTTTAGTTTCTCGTTTGTTAACCTTTTAAAATGAATATCATTGAAAATGGATAACTGTACAATCAGAATTCAGGAAGATCAGGAAGACTTTAATGGCTGAGAACAGGCTGTCACAAAACTTAGCAAAAGGTCTAAGCTCTTATTGCTGTAAATGGTACAGAAAGAGTCGGTAAATAGCAAATTATTTGGTCATTGTCTAATTACTAGCCCATTCAAAACTAAAACAAGACTGCATATGTGTGATTGCACAACAGCTTAGATGGGTGGGATGATAACACACATGCACAAAAATAATCACATATAGTTTAGGAAACATACCACTTAATGCAATGAAGCTGAAGTTTGTCTAAGATACTTTTAACAGCAGATGCTATTTTGTCACATTTCTGCAGTACAAGCAAAATGGTGGATTAGGAAAGAAATATATATATATAGTTACATATATATAGTTTCAGCTCTAACCAGCTTTTAGCAACATTTAACATTTAAAAAATGAAAATAATGGGAAAATAATGATATAGTCTGGGTTTTTTTGTTTCTTCGCTTTTTGGTTTTTGGCTTTTTTTTTTTTTTTTTTGCATGGCCCAAACAGCGAGGGGTGCAAATGTCTCTGTAGAATGTTTAAATATATGTTAAAAATTAGAAAGGGATTAGAGACAGAAACAGGCAAGTTCTACTCTTAGGTGCATCCTTGTAACTTGGTTGACTTCACTGGCGTTGTAGGGTATAAATGATGGCAGAATTTGGCCCAGCACATGTGTAGTTTGGGTATGTGTGTCAATGCACGCTTTGGGGAGGATTATCTACAGAAGAGAGGTGGTTTTGATACTGTTATTATAGAATGCTTTCCTTTTCTGAATACCGCACTACTATATTTGTCATGTGAAATTTCTCAGAATGTACCAAATTACACAGTAATATTTTCCCCTCGCACTTTAAATTACAAATCATAATGCTTTGTTTTTAAATGATTATTTAGAATATATGGGATCTTTTTGGCTGCCTCCTTGGACACACTTTAGGATACAAGAGGCACTTCATGATTTGTGGAGATGTTTAAACAAATACTAAGAAGTGGATCTTAACCACGTAACTCTTTCAGGATCCTCTTTCCAATGTGCCCATTTTTATCACTGAAAACAAAAGAAAAAACACTCCTCAGGAAACATATTGCCAAATAAAATGACTAACACATTTTTGTTTGTAATGTCACACACATGTGCACTCCTAATTGTTTCCCTGACATATCAAAATGAGACAGCAATATTTTACCATCACTGTATGGGGTAAGACAAAGATTTGCCAAATAGGCTTTACTTAGGAAGTTTTCTGTTTGCTGAATTGTGGTTTATTCATTGAATAAGCTTCTTAACTAGACAATATAAGTAACTGGCATGTCTTTATTTACCAGAGCTGTTGCCACACACACTGGATATACATTCTGCATAACTAATACATTGTTTAAAAGAGTTTCTTAATAAAAAAAGCAGTAACTGTACATAAAATCATGCAATTACATATAGTGTGTCCTAATCTATGGAATTAACCAAATATTCTTTAAATTAGCAAAACCTCTTCTGCTGTGTAGCACATAAAGCACATTTGTGTTACTGCTGTTTTTTTCATCGCCAACATCCCACAGCAAAGATGTTGATTTTACATAATGTTGTAAACCATTTTGAAATATAGCAAATAGTATCTTTTTTTCAAATAAAACTAAAGATATTAATAACCACAATTGTCAATTCTAGGAATAAGCTAAGTGTTTTAATAAATCTTCACTAATACTCCGTACAAATATAAAAGAATGACTAGCTTTCGCTCAGGGTCTTTCCCCAGTGACCACTGCCTGTTATGACTTTGAATGATTTCCTCTAGTAGAAGACAGCCAGTGCTGTCCATTATTCCAAAGGCTCAACTCTGGTGCAAAGTTCTGCAAATGGTACTCAATATTCAGAAATACCTCTCCAGTTCATTTCTCTCCAGGAAAAGCCGATCCAAGATTAGCCACCTATTAGCTGGCAAATAAAATATCACACTTATTTATGGCACGTACTTTCTGATCTGCATGTTAAGAAAAATGTGTGATGATTTTATGCTCAGCACATATTTAAAGAATGCCAAATTAGAATATTACAAGACAAACAGCTCTGTAGTATCCACTGAATAATACGTTAATCAATTGCAGCTTAACAGCTAAGAGGTGGCAGGATATAAATAACACGGACTTCATGGGCAAATCCTGCTTTCAGTTATACTTATGTAACCTCATTAATTTCCATGAGAGTGGAACGGTTAAAGCACTGAGAGTAGAATTTGGCCCCATATCTTATATGTGGAAGACACTACTTTTTCAAATAAATACTGTATAGCACTGTAGCTATTTAACAGGCTAAGATGTAATTTTTATAGAAAGCAATTCTAATCATACAAATATTGCAAGTTATAAAAAAAGAAAATAGATAGCTTCAGGCATGTACATGCAATTTAGTGAAATTCTACTATTTTTTCAGTTAGTAGATGATTGGATTTTACAAAGTAATGCTTATCATTCCACATAGGCAGCATTTGCCTATTGCTGTTCTCTGCTGATACAAAGAGCCATTAGCAGACACTTGTAAATGTCCCTACATCCAGCTTTCATAAACAAAATACACCTAGGATAAATACTTTAGCTATACCTTGATGCAACTATTTCACACACTTAACTGCATCTTTTACATGTACTGTACCATCATGCTCATGGTGAAAAGGTATCTTTTTTCCCCCTATTGCTACAAAAAGATGGACTTAAGCACATGCTTAAGTGCTTTCCTGAAAGATGACCAAAGTTTGGATGTCTACAATATTGCACACATGTGGCTTGAAAATAGAGCTAAAAGACGACTGGCCCATTCTGTTCTCATTTACATCTGTGCAAATCCAGAATAAATCCAGTGAAATAAGACCAGTGGCTTTGACACTGAATCCAGTGGAGTTACTCCAGATTTTTACACTGGCGTAAGAATAAAATGTGGCCTGATGACACATTTTATTGCAACAACATCTACATAGCAGACTACCTACACAACTATGTGTGTCTGACACAGCTGAACTCAAGTAATTGGATATTTCAAAACAGTAAGGGAAGGGTCAGCCTCTGGCACCAATATTAGATTCTTTTAAAAAATTGTTTTCAACAGAAAACTAGCTATAAATTTGACCTCTTGACTTTTTTGAAACTGGGTCAAATGGTTGTCCCTGTAGCACTATCAGTCCATTCAATAAAATCAAATATATCTTGTGTTTGAAACATACTTTATAAATAGATGTATAGATGGACTAGATATTGAGAAAAGGAATGGTACAGATTATGAATATTAAGATTTATATTAATCTATAAGCCTATTAAAGTACAGTAAAAACTGTCCTTCAGACCACCTTTTTAAAGATATCACCTCCCTGATGGGACCACTAAATTTCGGGCCAAATTATTTTCCCATAAAGAACAATGAAAAGAAAATGATTATATTAAGACTACTTCTACTATGGTTTCTTTTCATTGTTCCGCCAAAAATGATTCCAAACAGTAAAATAACATTGATTTTGACCTTGTTAATGAACCTGAAGAACTTCCAGGAATATGTGAACACAAATTTCCCTTTAAACTGGGAAAAACTGATATAGCCATGCTAGTCTTGTCTACATTAGCAAAAGGTATATAATTTCATTGTTATTTTGGTTAGGCATCTTATTGTGATATTGTTAACATTTCATAAAGGTTGTGGTGTGGATTTTTCTTTGTACCAAAACGTTTAAATGATTGTATAATTTGTATAATATTGACGAAGGTCTGGTCTACACTGCATAGTTAGGTCGACATAAAGCAGCTTCCTTACATCAGCCTCACTCTGTAAGCATCTACACTAAAACGTAGCTCCCACCGATGTAAGTCACCCACTACACAGACTTAATAACGCCACTTCCGTGAGAGACGTAGTGCTTAGGTCGTTGGAGTTAGGTCGATGCAGTGTCAGGGTAGACGATGAGTCTCTTACATCAACTGTTGCTGCCTTTCAGAAGCCGTCCCACAATGCCCTACACTAACAGTTAAATCGGTGCAGTGCTCCTGGTAAGGACGCGCATCGCCAACACAAGGAGCGTAGTGTAGACATGCAAAAGCGATTTAATTACTGAGGTGATTGTACGTCAATGTAAGGTAGGTCAACTTAATTTTATAGTGTAGACTTGCCCTTAGACTTCCGAGTGTGAGGAATATTGTAAAAGGCTTTGTTGTACAGATTATTATATATTATGAAATGAGTGTCATTTTTCCAAGATGTCCATCTCACCAGAGTAGAAACTTTCTAGTGTTCTCTTGAGCCTTTTCGTTATCTTTATGGACACACTTCACTCAAAAGTTCTATATTACAGAGAAATGTTCCATTTAACACATATATTACACTAGGGATAGCAATGGCAACTTGCAATGAGCCTGAAGGCCACACCTTCTTTGCATGGCCTCCCTCATTATAACATGAAGGGGCACATAGACAAGAAGCCCCAGAATACAATTTTCATCTGAGCAAGAGGAGACCTACAAACTAGATGAGGGGCAGAGCTGTATTAAAGGTAAGGGTAGCTACTGGCTGCATTTTATGACTTCAGAGGCCATATTTGACAACCAATTGTGTTAATGGTAGCCACTTTCTTTTTCTTAAATCACCAAGTCTTGTTACATGTGCAACACCCTAATGGGTTTACGTGTGTGTGTGTGTGTGGGGGGGTGGTATCTAGTTTACTTACATGTCAGCACTTACCATGGAAAATCAGAGTTCTAGCCCTACTGTCAGTGTGAAGTTCACATGGGCCAGACCATATTAACGTAATAATGTGAAATCCTTGTGAGCCTGGATTTAAAGGCACCAAAATACCACAAGGAATGGAAGAGAACAGAATAAATAAATAATACTTTTTATTCAGCAAATAAATGGTGCTGTTTTTCTGGAGGTGAAATAAGCATTTCTACTGCTAAAGCGAAAACAAGCAATTTGATCACAGATATTGACTACACTGGCAATTGAAAAGGATAGCAGACAATTTCTGGTATTGCTTTGGGAGGCCTGTCCCATTGTAAAAACATCAACATTTGAATGTTTTAAATAGTTTATTTTTAAAATAAAAGGTGGTAAAAACTGAGGCCCTCACTGCTGCATGTGGCTGTAAAGATGCCACAGACATTTAATAAGACTAGGAGCCTTGCCTTGGTGTCCTTGGTCAAAAAGTCTGAACCTCCTCACCCAGTACAGTGTGCTGGTCACTGGTTGGCAACCACTCCCCAATCCTGAACTGGCTCCGTTTCTATGGTGCTATATGTAAATTGTTTGTGAAGTGACTTGGGATCTTTAAAGATGAAATATGATATCTATTTTTATTATTCCAGTTAAGTAATACATTAATCTAAACCAGTGGCTCTCCACATTTCTATACTCTGCCCCTAGAAACTCCTCTCCCTGTTAGTAATATGGAAGCATAGGGTGGCTGCTACCCTCAACCTACACTGACAACACACCAATTGAGAAGCCACAAACTAAACTGTTCAGCTGTGGGGGAAGGAAGGGGGAGTCTTCTACATAACTCTGCCACTCTTCTGTGGTCACAATGCTTATTTTTTAATAGGTTAGATAAAAAGATTACCTGTATTGCACTGTATAAGTGATATTTTAGTAACTTGGCTTCTGCGTCAAAAGTCATGGACCTGATATCTGGATTTACACCAGAATAACTCCACTGACTTCAAATTAGTTATTCTTGATTTACACTGGCATATGAGAGACGAGAATCAAGCACCAAAACATCGGTAACTGGCCTGAAATTGGGGTGAAATGTTAGGCAATAGCGTCCCAAGAAATATAATGTACTGAGACCCCAAATTTCTCTTGACCAGCCTGTATACACTTTACATCAGTAGGAGCTTTGTCAGATAAAGGTGTTCAAGACAACTCCCATTATATTTACTGGCTTGTATTTTCAGTGCAATGCACACACATCAACTCCCATTTCTATTAACAAGAATTATGTAGCTAACTTGCAATATTTAAAATTGACCCCCACAATTAATATTTATCTAAACACATAATTCTAATTGTGATATCAAAAATGGTTGCGGCAGCACTTTCACATCCATCTTGTATTTTGGCTAAATGGCAAAAAATTATGTTCAGGCTTTTTTATTACTAGTATGTGATAAACAACTAAATTATATTTTTAATAAATAAATGTTACTATGGCACATCTGTTTCAAAGCAATCAGTGCCTGATCAAGGGATTGTTTAAAGCTGCAGTTTTATTGTCTTTTCTTTTACTGCAATTTAGTGCACTACAAACAATTTATTGCATTCTTACTTTCTCTCACTCATCCTGAAGCTTCCTTGCACAATCCTTGCTGCATTATTTTAGTTTATGTCAGCAGTCAATGAGCATGTTTTTATTATTATTTATACAGCATAATGGATGTGCATGGAGCTGTACAAATAATATGACAAATACTTTCTCAAAGGAATTTACAATCTAATGCCTTCATCCTGCAATTGCTAACATGTCAGCGGAGTGTAGTGTCTATGTCTATCAGTTGAAGAGTTGAGGCCAAAAGCCATATTTCTGCAGTTGGATCTGCTAGTGAGGAATTTATTTAAGCCCTGATTTTGCAATCAGATGTGCTAACCAGGAGACATGTGCCTATGCAGAACCTGCAAGGGATCTTGACCTACAGATCTGATTGCAGAATCCAGGCCTAAGTGTAGTTAGTTTGTTACCATGTAAATTAACATGGATATTTTTTCATTTTCAAAAGCTCAAATCTGAGTTCTTGTATCTAATGCTCTATCAGAACTGGAAGGAGGAGAGGATGCTTTCTCTGCATTATAATGTCCAGTGTTCCTTAATGCAAAATATTGCATAATCACACATTTACAGCCTGATTGTATATTCCTTACTCAGGTAAAACCCTCATTACCTTCACTGGAAGTTTTGTTCAAAGAAGGACTGAATGTATAAATGAATATCTAAAACGTTAATTAAAGTTGTTTCAAATGTTCCATCAGGTACAAGTGAACATATGGATCTACATACCCAAAGTCTATTATCTGATACCTTTTGTCTAATCCTTATGTTGAATATCAACATAATATACATCTAAGGAAAAATACTCTTGATTTATGACTCTTCTCTGACATATTGACCAGTTGGATCATTTTACAATGTATATCTGTGGTAATTATATGTTACAGGATTGTACAGCTTTTTGAAATAGTAAAATGTAAAAGATATATTTAAAGCCCTTGGTCATCTATTGGGAGCCAGGCTAATTATGATTTGTAAATTATTTTCTGCATGAAATCACAATCTTTACAATAACAATATATAGATTATGAATTTTTCAGAAAGCCTAATGCCTGTGGGTGATATTTTGGTTGTTTTAGTACTGTCGTTCTGGCAGAGCATTAATTTAGATTTTCATGCTCTAGTCAGCACCTTGGATGTCCTTAGAGTTTTACACTTGGATTAAAAATACATTGAATTCATCAAGCATATTGTTAGTAAAATGAATTTGGGACTTCCCTGTTGCAAACCAGTTTTATGATTTTCTGGCCCCTAATGAACTAAAGGAAAATCTGAAATGTTTGCAACTTTTGCAAATGAACTTATATCCCCCTACCTCCAGCTTTAAAACTATGAAATAAATTGTGCGTAAATAGCTATTGGACTGTTTTCAGTACTGAAAACTGATCCAATTTATTTCTCCAAATATGCTGATAGCAAGACCACTACTTCCTGGAAATGCATTAAATAGAGTAACTCAGAGATGCAGCTGGTTCAATCACAAAGAAGGTTAGACACATTTCTAGATTATAGCTATAGCCAAACTCTCATATTCCAGCACTATCACTATAAAAATCCCAGATACTAGACAGAAAAGATCAGGATGCAAGAGAAATAAGTAGAATCTGTACCAAAGTACTTTATATTGTGGCACAAAAGGAATAAATCATATGCGTATGAAAATCATAAGCTTTAAGCTTTGGAAAGAGTTGTGCAATTGACAATCAAATGGAGCTTAAAGGGAATTACGAGGTTTTACACTAAAGTCCTGAAATAAAGTAATATTTTACAGCAAAAAATTGCAAATGTCAAGATTAAATCATAAAATTTTGCACCATTGAGCTACTAGCTAGCTCTATAGCTTTTTCAGTTCTTAACACAGGGAAAGACCAACTTTCATGCTCAATAAAACTTAAGAACTTTAGAAATACATTTAGAGACACAAATCATGTATTTGTGACTTTTTCTCCTTTAATGGCTAATTATAGAAGAAAAATGATTGAACATATGAACTCCTTGGCTGGTAACCTATTCCTTCATTTGTTTTAGCCTATGTTATAATCCTCTCTGTTTGTTAGATGAAACTGCCACCAATTTCTCAGTTTAAAGGAAAGTGGGTGCTAAGAGGAATTATGGGGTTTTTTCCCTCCTACCTCCAAAGAATTTATCAGTTGTCTCCAGATATTGCTCAGAAATATCTTGTAGCAAACAAACAAACCAGATTCACAAGTGGAAAAACCAGAGCTCAGCTGCCCAAATGGCTTGCTTTGGTCCAAAGTTGGACAGGTGGCGACCCAGATTGAATCTGTTGTTGTGGGAATGATTTGATTCACAAACAGGGTTATAAAATTTTATATGAAGAAGATAGTGAAAGTCACAAGATTCTTAATAGAAAGGCCTTATCCACACAAATGTATCATAATAGCTAATAATTTTGGACTATGAAGAGGAAAAAAAATCAATGGAATGATATAGCATATATATCTTTTTAGGCACATATTGTACACAGCTTCATATATATATGTACGCACCTACTAATAAGTATTTATATATCCATTTACATTTTCAAGATACTATACAAACAGCTAATTGCTCTTATGCCTATGACTGCACTTGTATGCATTTTCCTTATATTTACACACTTGCATTAGATCTATTCGAATAATTTATTTTCAAGTGTTTTGAACAATTGCAAAATGGGTTTAGAATTCTAGAGTGGAAGATGCTATCCTGTGTATGTCATATGTATAACTTGCATATGGTGTGTGTGTGTATATATATAGCTATATAAAATGGGCATGTATTTTTCTATAGCTAGCTCCACACCTGTGCAATATGTAAATACCCACCAAACAATGACGAAATATTTCCAGCCCTGGCTAACAGACTGATACATTGATCTCGGTGGCTTTTGAGATATAAACTTCAATTTGGGCCCAAGTCACTTAGTGGACACTGCCACCAACAGCTCTGACACTGGGTTATTTGTTGTTGCTGTTTGCTGTCCCTGTTTGCACATTAATCCAGTGACAATTAGGTGTCAGTGAGCGTTGTTGCTGCTCGCTGATAGCCTTGGGCTCTGCGCTTGAAGCCCTAATCAGGAGTGTAAACTCTGCTATATTTCAATTTGGAGAAGCGCTCTTCCGCTAAGAGGCCCCTGGCACTGCGATAAATAAAACGCCTATTTACTCTATTGCCACACTTAGACATCTAATGCACTTACTACCAGCCCCCTAATCATAGCCTCCAGTTAAATCCGCCTATAAATCACTCCGTTCTCATCCTGCAGATTAGCGAAGCCATTTCCCCCAAACCCCGCAATGAGCACTGTTTCCTTTTCTTGTTAGTCAAAAGCTAGATGATTTTTATTAGGTTAAAGACGAGCTCACAGATGGTAAATCGCGTGGAGAGAAATGAGCTGGAGAGTTACACGGTGCAGTGCGGGACCTGCAGCGGGGGGGCAGCTCTAGTGTCAGCACAACAAGCATCGAGGGGGGAGCGGCCAGCAGCTTCCCTCGCCCCCCGCCCCCTCCCCCCGACCTCTCCTCGCGCTGCGGCCGCTTGGCTCTTTGCCTCCGCCCGGCGAAGGGCTCGGTCTGGGACGTTCTGCTTCGGCACGAGGGGCACCACCCCGCCGCTGAGCGGTGCAATGAAGTTGTCAGGCTTCAGCTGCCAGCCGGGAGGAAAGGGCGGTTGTTGCCTTGACAATATTTTTATGTGCAACCAATAAACATAAAAGCTGGCTGCACTGTAGAGAGACCTAAACGTACCCAGCTCGGCAATGTTCAAGCAGAGCGAGCCAGAGAACGATTTGTATCCAGACAGCATGTAGAGATGGCTTCTGGTGCCGCTCTGGGCTGGCTATAGCCCTGGCTTTCTCGTTATAGAGAGAGCGAGATCTAGACAGACAGCCCCACAGACAGCTCCCTATAAAGAGTTCTGCAGATGACTGCCACGCACGGTATGGACACATGGCAATGGCTAGCCCTGTATCTAAGGCTAATGGACCTGGATCTTACTCGACCCTTCTCTATATCGAGAGAGCTAGATAGCACTCAGTGGCAGATGGAGCTCTCTCTCTAGCTCCTTGCACTAGAGGTGGACAAATAATACACAGGGAACAATTTGACACATTTTGCACCTTTTCTGTTAGCCGTGAGCAGATTGCGATTTTCTGAACTGTATTAATTATGCTAAATCATTCACTGAAAAATGTCTGTGAATAATTCTTGGTCTCTAACTTGTCCAGGTGAAGTTTGGTGCTAGTATTCTATAATTTAAATTCTAGCTGGGTTCTGTGGTCACACCAGTCACGTGGTTTGTCTGTGCATCCTTGATTGGAGGAGCATAATGCTGAGATATCAGAGTTCCAGTGCAATAATTCACTACTATCAATTTGAAATTCATTTTCCACCAATATCCTGCAACAATTTGCTTAAAGTGTTGGCAAACCTTTCTGCCAGTAAATCACCGCCCTAGAACAACCAGGGAAAAAGCAAGCACAAAAGGGACCGAAGACAGGCAAACCAAATGTCTTTAAAAATTCATACAAAGAGTTGAAGTATTTTTATTTTTATAGCTTTTGTCTGGATTTACTCAGATGGATACAGCAAGATTTCACTCCCTCTCTTGCCTGTGGATTTTATGTATTAAATAAATATTATATTTATAGATACGTGTATATATAGGGAGAAATCTATATCCTATGCATATTAGTTATGTTATTTTGGTGTAAACAGGGGCCTGTAGGAGGAGGAAATGAAGGGAAAGCAGCAGCTGGTCCCATGGTGTCTTAAGACCCAGACCCAGAGCACGATGTCTGCAGTTTGGCCCACACTTCTCTAGCCGCTGCTGCTGATCCCCACGACTGCCTCTACTATGCATTCTCCTCTCTCAACCCCTCTATCCACCCCTTACTTTTAATTTTCTAAATGGGGTGGATTGCAGTGAAGTGCTCCCCATAATCTCTGTTTAACTATTTCCATATGAAACTGCTTTGGAGCCCTGCAGCCCGATGAAAAGGCGAGAAGCCCTGGCTCCGTTGGTGGGGTTTCCCAGGGGGTGGGTATGTAAACAAAGCCCAGCTCTGTAGCCTTTACACCTCGCTTTCCTTTCCCATTCTTGCTTGGATCTCAGGTGGAATTAAAGGGATTAAAGCCGAGAGTAAATGAGGCGAGTGTGCAAAATGACTCCTTTCTGAACCAAACGGCATGTTCCGTGCTGAGGAAATGAGATGCACATTTAAATCTCATCCATCCACCGCCTGTGGCCACCACCATGTACCTGCCTACTTAGCCCAAGGGTTAATTAATTGAGGCTTCAATGCACTATTGCAAGAGCATTATTGCATTTGATACTCTACATCTGTGATTTAAAACTCTTTCAGTCCCTTGTCAGCAAGGGAGGGTTTTAACTAGGAAATTAGCATTCAGATAAGGGTATGCTCTATTTGCTTCTGAAAGGAAGGAAATATTAAGGATGCTGGTGCACAAACCAAGCTGTAATATTGCGTCCCATCCTGGAAAGGGCTCCTGGGCCCAGCGTCCCAGAGGGACACTGTGTGCAAAGGGAGAAGGACACTGAAAATGGCTTTCAATCCGCAGAAGGAAACATTTGATGGTAGAAACCAAGCTCCCAGCTTCATATTTTTTAAAAAGCTGGTTTATTTTCCATGATAATTATGTTTTCTACCCTGATATCTGACTCTCCTTAAATACACGATCACTCAACCACATCATTTCAGCATTATGTTTCAGGAGTTCAGGTATCGGCAGGACTTTATTAACATCTTAATATTACTCCCCATCTCATTATTAATCACCTTTTATTGTCTCTTGGTAAGCAGAAAAATAATTCCTTACATTAATATTATGTCCTGCCCTTACACCCTAAAATAGGTATGTGTAATCCGCAGTCATTGAAACTAATCATACATTTGCCAGCAATACAGCACAATAGTTTACGAGATGAAGTGACCAAGAACGAATCCAACCAAAACTGCAGGGAGAATTAAAGGTGGGCAGGATGTAATTACCCAAGTTTGAATTTCCATGTTACCACCCCCAGGACCACAACCTGTGAGAAAAGTGCAACACAATTATTAAAGACCAATAGCAGTGATGATTTACATTTACAGTGGGCCTAATCCTGCAAATCTGTACTTATGCAAGTCGTCCTTATTCTCATGGATAGTCCCTCCGAGGTCAGAGAGACTATCTGCCTGAGTGAGGACTGCTTACAAGAGAGGGGATTTCCAGCACAGGCACCTAGCTCCTTTCATCCAGAAGCATTCCAAATGACTGTACGTTCTCCCTCATGCTGTCCTATTAATTGATGTGAAGAGCCAAGGCTTAGCTGTGTCTTTGAGCATAGACCCACACAGGATGGATGTGCAGAGTAACATCACCCTAGCGATTGCTCCAGACATCATGTCAGATGGCTTTGAGTGAGGTCGAGCAGCCTCTACTACACTTTGCTAGTGCTGTTAGCTGGGCACTATATTTGAGCCATGCCAGCACTCTCTTAGTGCAAGTCCCCAGACTGGATCTGGCCATGTGGAAAACATGGATCGTCATCCCTCATCTTCCTCCAACCCTGCAAAGTGGGAGGGTCCCAGAGCTCTGGCTGCAGCCTGAACCAGAACACTGCACTGCAATGAAACGGCCCCACAGCCTAGAGGGCCGGGAGCCCAAGTCGGCTGGCATGGGCCAGCCCGGGGTGTCTAGTTGCTGTGTAGACATACCCAATGAGATCAGACATAATCTGGTCCATACAGCATATACGGCATTTAGCCACCACTAAAATACAGCCACCTCTGGGATGAAACATACTTTTTCAACAGTGCACAGCAAAAGTGCACAGCAGTTTAGAACAGGAAGTAAAGATTAACTTGTCCAGTTGAAACTACAGGGGAATTTAAGGAAACAGAATGCAATCAACCCGGTACAGAGGTTAACCCAGTTAATCTTGTGGAACGTGTGATGGGACTTTAATAACCATAACCAGTCAAGGCCTCAGCTTTGTTTCATCCAAAAGATGGCACCTTTGTTGCTAAAGGAGTTTGTGCCGCTGGAAGAGGGAAGAGTGACACCTTTTCATTCCTCAACACCGTTTCTTGTAAAATCTGGGCTTTCCGTAGAGGATTCCTATTTGCATATTAGCCAAGCCTATGTTTGCTTAGTTTAGAACAATCGATTGGGGTCCTAGCCAAAGAATAGCATCTTAAGCAACACAATACCTGTTTAGATTTATCAGTTAACACCTTGCTATAATAAATATGCAACACCTAGGAATGCTGATAAGCTCCTGGTCTTTGTTTTCTGGCCCCAGTCATCAGACCTGGGACCTACAAAAGATTAGCACCTTTGTCATATGACAGGTGTAAGTAACAATGACTACTGTTATATCTATCCTTTAAAGAAGTAAAATGCAAATAAAACACCAAGTAAAAACAACCACTCAAAACTAAGACAACCAATTAACAAATGAAGATATTTAGGATAAAACTCTGTAAGATGGGGTCATTCTGTTTCTTACTGGACAACTATTAATAACAGCTACATGTGAACTTTGATGGCTCTCTCTTGTTAGTGTCAAAACAGTTCCCTCAAAAGTGCCCATTTGGCCACTGAGGTGGATCTGCCACATGGAGCCTGTGTTTGTTACTTCTGGTCTTTTTCATTGTTAGGGATTGTGTGGGATATGTGTTAGTACTTTTAGGGTGGTATCAGTAGCATTCTGGATCTCTTCAAAAAAACAGTGTCCTCCTGGCTTTTATTTAGATTCAGTCTGTAGGATTGACCTTCAGGGTTGGTTATGAAGTATGACTTTGGTGCATATAGTTGTTACGTTGGTAGATTGCTAGACGCTTTCTGTGTGGAATCTAATGTTCTATCCCACTTGCAATAGGGGTGGACATTTTTATCATAGTATTTCTTCTGTCCTAAGTTTTTGGCATATAGCTCTTTTGCAAACTTTTCATAATGTTGGCACTAAAGTTTTTATCCTTCTACCCATGAATTTTGAACTGGTGATCCTAATAAGGCATTATGAGCTGAGTTGCGATATTCTAACAATGGTAAGTGTGGATCCCATGCAATGTGCAACTCAGTTTGAAAATAATGAGTAACAGTGCACTGATAAGTTTAAATCAAACATAGCTATGCCAAGCTTGGACCAAGGGTGGCCAGGAATCCTGTGTGGTTTCAGTGGTTCTTTTACATTTTGTTTCCTATATTTATTTCAGATTTCACAATTAGACACTTTCGGCCAGATCCTGTGGCCGCTTCACTGAGGTTAAAAGGAAGTTGCAGGTGCTCAGGACCTCTGACATTCAGGCCATAAGTAACTTGACAACAGGAAGTCTGTGGCAGAGCCAAGCAAAGACATTTTGGTGTCCTGTCTCCCAGTCCTGTACTTGAACCAAAGGCAGCCCAGTTCTACTGTAACTCCTGTATAATGTTTTCAATATCAATGCAATTGTATTGGCAGGAAGTCCTTCCTAAGTAGCAATATTTATGTTACTGGCAAGGTATTTTTCATATTTTTTTTAAAATATTCTGTTTAGAACATCCCTTTATAATCTTAACAATTAAATCTGTTTTACACCTTTCTTTTTTGGTCCATCCTACATTCACATTGGTTTGTTACCATAAAGCCTCTCATGATCTGGAGTCACTTAGAAATAATCATGGCACCACCAATGTCATTTTCACAGAATAACTTTTCAAAGTTGGACTTCATTTTCAGTTGTGAAAATGTATATACAATATAATATTGTCCATATGAAGGAAGTGTAGGTTCACAGAAAACAATGGCTCCCAAATACACCACAAAAAATGAAATCAACAGAAACCAAAACACTCGTAATTCCTTCCCTCAGAAGTTGAGGATATTCCAGCCAGCTAGTTGGGATCTACACTGAATTATCTATATGATTTATCACAAAGGTTAAAAGAAGATATTATGCATGAAAGCCAAAGAATTTCCTAAAATCATGAGGAGTTAAGGCTCATGCTGTACAAGTAATGGATGCCCTCAATTCCAACTGAAGACAAAGGAAATTTAGGGGTGCTGCATCCCACAGCATTGGGCCTTTGCAACAGTATATAATGAACTTGGAAAAAATTATAGCAGTTATCAGATCATCATTCTCTTGGGGCTTTATCAAGTACAGGGCACGGACAAGAATATCTAATACTCCACAGATGTGATCGTTTCAGGAGAGCCACACCCCCAAAGTTGCCTTTTTAGCAAGTGTAATAGGACTTTTTCAGTTTCATAAAGTATCTTGATAATGGGAAAGTGCTAGTTAATGGTAGAATGTTCCAACTATGAATTTTACAAAGATTAATCTACCCCTTTAGAATCCTGAGAAGCCAATCAAGAGGCAGCCCAGTCTTAGATGTTTTACAATCTCTGTGGGCACAAAGCTCAGCTGAAACTACCGTTCAACAGCCTAAACTGTCATCTTCATCTTCTTCTAGCATAAAAATACATATTTTCCCCCATAATAAAGATTTTTTATAATAGTAATAAAGTAACTCTAGAGAACATGGTTGTCTTGAGATAGTTTAACTGTGTCTGGTACCTCATAACACCCTTGGGATGTGGCCGCCTCATAATAATCACTTTCTTTACCATGCCTTGCTTAATTAAGGAATGAAGCCAAAAGGTCAATGCAGGATAAAAATGTAAATCTCCAGGTTTTCATCTGGACCCTAACTCCACATCGTAAAACCTAAATAATCTTCTGTAACAAATACTGTCCTCATCCCAACGACGCTTGATTCATAAGCAGGGAGAAACTGGAATATGCTTTGCAGACCTTAAAAACTGTATTTTAATGCTCTTACAAATAAAATCTCTAGCTCCCTGTGTACAGAATTATGTTTTTTTCCTCCTAAGAGTAATTATTAGGTAGAGTTATTAGTTTATTCTTCAAGATAATTAATCATCTCTGGACTACCTCCTTTCTCTTTGTAAATGTTATAGTCAAAAGTATCTGGAATTACTAAACATCTCTGATTCCCCCCCCCCAGTAGACTGAGTGTGTTTATTTTAGCGAGCTAGAGACAATGTGATATATTATCTATATATGTTTAGTTGTTATTCCAGCTCTACAATGAAAGCTAATATAATTTTAGTTCCAAATCTTATTACTACAGTTGGATACTGTATGTCATAATAGGCAACAGGATTCTGGCAGCTGTTTATCTTGCTGGTCCCTCAATCATTTGTAATGCACCTTTTCCAATTGCACAATGACATTAAAAATATACCTGTATTCAAAACGGACACATTTTTGACAGAGAATATATAAATTTAAACATGAGTTTCAGCTCAAACTGTTTTGTATCATAAGTGATGGCTACAGAAAAATAATAAATATTTATTTTGCTTTTGAGTTATAGAACCTTCATATTGCATTAATGGTCTCAGTAATTGAGCTAAAAGAGTGATTCTATTATGAAGCCAATTATGTGTTTTCCCCCCTTCTCTCACTCCAGATGAACAAGTGGACAGACAGATGCTGCGTTGATTGATGTTTGATAGATCAATCAATTGATCTGGATAATATGCATTTATATAAGAAATGCATTTTTTTTCATTGGAGATGAGGCGCTTATAATGTGTTCCTCCTGCACCTCCAGAATGGAAACAGAATGATCTAAAAATATTATTTTGCTTTTGCTAAGTAGCAAGTTGGTTTGTTTGCAACATATTCGATTGTTAGGACATAATAAAATATTTTATTTTTTGTGTAAATTATTAACAAGTTGGTCTTACAAATTTGCAGAAGGGACCTAGACATTTTTCATTGGACAGTAGATTGACGTATTTACAAATAGAGCTGTTTTCCAATACTGGTTCTAAAAATAGAGGATATTATTTTCCTTTTGGTGCAGTTATCCTTTAGGCACTTACTAGCTACGTTCAAACAAATGTTCTGCTGACATTCAGTGTTAAATGGATCCAGCATTGGAACTGGATGTTTATATGTGTTTCATCTATTAGTTAGACGATTCAGCTACATAATGTTTTCCATAACAAGTTTTGGTTAAGATGACTATGTACAATCATTCAAAGTCAAAGGTAATAAACAGACTAAAGGAACATGGGACTGTTTCTTTTCTTATTAAACCTTTCTTTCAGGTTTAGCCTAACATAGGCTTCCCTCCTGGCCGCTGCTCTGTCCACAAGCTTGGAAGGTGGGCCTCTGTATTTAACAATTAGACTGTGATAATGAATAAAGGCCCTAGTCAGGATCAAGGCCCTCTTTGTGTTAAATGATGTACGAACACACAGGAAAGAGCTAACAATCTAAGACTCAATCTGCCATCTGATCTGCATGGGTGCAAGGGTGTTTGATTCCCAATTTAAGGTGAAACCAAGTTGTAGTGTATGTGAAATTCAGCAGTAAGAAGAGGCATAGGAAGAACTATCCTGAACAATTGTAATCTTTAGAGTCTGCACACCTAACTTCTTATTTTTACAGTCCCCATCTGAATACTAGGTTCACAGAACATGTAAAAGACAAGGTTCCTACCCCAAAGAGTTTGAAATCTATATTTTAAAGATTGGATAAAAGTGATATTAATAAATAAAAAATGGAGTGGCCAGGTGCAATAGAAGAGGATCTACGGAAAAAAGGCCATGGAATTACTTGCTTTCTGCATATGTGCTATCATCATCAACGTTTATTTTAGGGTACTACCTAAATGCCTCAGTCAGGATGGTGACCAATATGGGATTAGGCTCTATACAAATTTACATAGAGACAATCCCTGTACTGATAGTTTGACATCTATTTTGGTTTGTATGTGTACAAACTCCTTTCCTGTAGCTTTTAGGGGGATTTGAATGGGATTAGACTTGTGGTTTTATGAGCAGGGCATGGAAGGGTGCTCCATGCATAACATGGTAAGATGGAAGAAGATATAGAGGACCGAGTGGGAGAAGAATGTGAAAGGGACATCATTAGTGGAGAAGGTGCCAGGCAGTGGAGGAAGCTTGTCACTTAAAATGCAGCCACATCGTAATGCTTTCCTTCTTTGTAGGATTGGCGAGTGTTCAAATGCAATTGATTGGGGGTGGGGAGAAAACCAAAAAGTTCAAAGGATTGGGAATCACCTAAATTGACCAAAAAAAAAAAAAAAAAAAAGGTTAAAATAAAGTTCCACTTCTACAGAGGAGAAGCGCATGGTATTATTGCAGTGCCAAAAGATTTTTCACATAAGAGTTTGCATCAACTATATATGTATCAGGAATGAGCAGATATAATTCAATCTATCCCTTTATTTGTTTGAAGCCGTATTTAGTGTTTTCTGGCAATGTCAGATCCATCTCTGTAGTCAGAATACATTTTTTTTTTTTTAAAAAAAGACTGCTTTGTACTAAGTACTTGCAAAATGCTTTAGTGAGTGTCCAGACAGACACGGTTCAGGATTTGACTCCCAAAATTTGAGCTGCTTTGACCTTATCAATCTGAGAGGGAAAGTCCTCTGAAGTCAAAAGTTTGCTCTTTTTCCAATATTTGTGCAACTTGAGTGCTTATAAAAGGTGCTGAATGGAGATCTCTCAAGACTGAAGTCCTATTTTTATTCACTGAGCCAATAGAGCACAGGTAGCAACAGCATAAGCTTCTCTACAAGCCCTGCAAACGGGTCCCAGCTCTAACCTGAAAGTTATCCATGTCTAGGTCAGTCAGTCTTCATGCCTAATCAGTCACAGAGCCTATCTGCTCAACATTCACAAGGGTGACAATTACAGTGCTTCTTATTGCGTGGACAGCTGCCCATTGGAAATTGAAATGACACCATGAACTCTTTCAAACAGCCATCACATGGGAACAGCTGTCAATCACTACAGACCTGGGTTGGACTTCAACAAATGCCCTAGCAGCAAAAGGCCATAAATACCCCATTATCAGTCTCTTGAGCGAACCGCCCTCCCAACTGCCTCTCATCTGCCATTTCATCATTGAGAAAAAATTTTAAAAGTGAGGCCCATCAAAACAATACATTGTGTTCCTTCTATTGGCTGCAGAGCAATAGTTAAATGCTAGTCACAGAGCTGTGCTGATGTACAAACAAAAATATTTTGGCAATATCAGGTATAGACTTGTGGAAGCCATTTTTAAAAAAACCGAGCAAGCAGACAACTTAATTTTGCTTTCATTCAGGAGAAAGAAAAGAATTGATGTTTGCCAAATAGACAAAATTGGTATGGGAAAAAATTGTACTTTTCAGCATCTAAAAATGTATTACTGAGGAGCATACTTTCCTATTCTCTCTGTCTCGCTCTCTCACACACACACACACACACACACACACACACACACACACACACACACACACACACACACACACACACACACACACACACACACACACACAGAGTTACTAGAGTGTCAAAATCCTACTTACAATTCCAGTTTCTCAGTGGCATGTAGCTCAGCAAACTATGCCTCAGGCAGAAGTTGACAAAGTATTAACTAAGGAAAAAATCTTTTAATATAAATTCCTCCCTATCCCTTTCTTCAAAACATCAGTTCGGATCATATTCAGGCAATGTAGCTATTGTCACTACTGTGTCTCAGCAGAGGAGTCAGGGGATAAAAGGTAACCTGACAAGAAGAGGAGAGAGGGGAAGGATTGTGTCCTTTTTTTACTTCTCTCCAGAATATAAAGAGGAAATATCTTGATTTCCATCTTAGGAATCTCAGGGAAGTCAAGTCTTGTAATAGTAGGAGTATACCAGCACGCTCTCAGTTGCCTAGATTTAACTTCTTTGGTGCCTGTGAGGTTATATTCCTTTAGTTCTCCACTCAGCCACTGCGTCTTTTAGGAAAAATGGTTAGAGACATGGCCGGAATTTCAGATGTAAAAAAAATAAAAGCAGATTTTTTCAAACCTTTATAATACATCAAAGAGAGACATAAAAGGGCACAAGGGCATTGCTTTCTCCTTTTCAGGGCACCTTTAAAAACAAAATATATATTTACAATCTAAAACCACCAAACCCATCAGCTTTTTCTAGTATTGTTGGAGGTCATATTCCTAATCCTCTTGACGGTGACCCTTTAAACATAGTTTTTCATGAGTTAATTACTTTTAGGTGTGGTTGAGAAATTAAAATTCTAGTAGCATTTCATGGGCAATGGGAACAGTGTCTCTTGGTTAATTAAAATCCTTTTTAATAATGCAGAGCACAAGAAGAAAACAGGCATCTGATTTGATCTGAAGACAACTGACTTCTTCTGCAGAAGGGCTGTTAGGGAGCTGTATATTTATAAGTGTATTCATACAGTACAGAAGATGAATTTTTCTAGATTTTGCTAAAATTAAATGCACCCGCTCTAGGGCACCTATGCATTTGAAAACAAAGAGCAGAAAGGAAGCAAAAATCTCTTATTAAAACCTATTTGCTACTTTTGGGAGGGAGGGAGAGAAGCATTTGTGAAGTGTAGGCCTCATTAGAGCCGCCATTCCTGGAATCCAGGCAAAACACTTTGCACAATTCACTTGTTGTTTCTACAACTAATTATTTTTTATTTTCTAATAATGCCCTGTGCCACTGGTGAAGAGCTGATTTTTTTCCTTCCATTTAGCACAGCTACAAAACGGCTTACAATAAAAGGTGAGTGCATTTTGCTGCTCTTTGGCTCCAGCTAATTTTATTCTATAACACAATCAATTAGACTTGTGTAGTCTTAATTTTTTTCCCCTCCTTTCCAGCTGTGGAACTTGAATGTCTCTCAAAAGTACTTTCTCCCCTAGTCACAATATTTTTTTAATGTCATAATAAATTGATTGTGGTGGGTTTAAATAGAAAGGAAGAGAGAACAACCAAACAGGCAGCTTCAGAACAAAAATTGGAACATGAAGAGACACTTCAAGCTTTTGCTTTTCTACTGAGGCATTCCCTATTTATGAAAAATAAATTAATTCACTGCTTACATTTGCTGTTTTTCTAGCTATGTGTGTTTTCACCAGTAATTAATGGAGAGATGAGAGATTGCTGCACAACAAGCTCTGAACAATATGAGTGGATGTTAGGGCTAAGTGAATAGCTTTTCTCCAGTAAGCATTGTGTTAGGTGGTGGGTGCCTCAAAGAGTGGACCACTTCCTCCTCTTTGTGCTGCACTCTTGATGACCTTCTGAGATCAGACTGTCCACTTGAATAGGAATAGAAGGTAGACATTCTACCAACATACAAACAGTTAGCAAGGCAGATAATATAAATGTCCGGCATGCAAGAGGGGACAAATCTCATTTTCAATTATTGCAAAAGGGATTCTTTACAGAGGCCACTGGTCGTAGACAAGGCCATGTAGTCCTCTGGCTCTCCAGCTCCCAAGGTAATTAAATACAGACTCAACTCACTAGTTCTCCCTAAATACTGGCCTCGATTACTCAGTTGTGGAAGGGCCTGCAGACTCCTGACAATGCTGCTGCAAGTAGTGGTAGCAACATCTATTGAAGCCTTGCCCCATGTTAGGTGAGTGGAGTCTAGAAATATAGATGAACCTCTTACCAACAGTCCTGTGTATTTCAGATCTATTACATGGTATGAAAAGTAAACTACTTTTTCGGTAGAAATGAACCAAATGAATCCCTCTGTCTAGAAAAGAACCTGGCAGAGCGAGCAGCTGGCACCAGCACTTTCTAGTTTTCCTGGAAAAAAGGTAACGTAGAAATATTATAGAGGGTGAAATCCTCCATGCAGTTACATTTGGCAGGCCTAGAGGCATTACAGATCTACAAGCTCTCTGAAGTTGAAACTTATTTCCTGTGTTTGTAGAGTGCCTAGCTTGATGGGACCCCAACCTGGCTGAGGCCTCAAGAGTAAGTGCAATATGTTAACTAAAATAACAATAATACATTCAAATGGGAGCATGAAGGATACTGCAAACTGCTAGACAAAGTTACTCAAAAATTTAAGGATTGCTTTAATCCACACACTTCACAGAGCTAAATCATGTGAATTTGTAGTTAAAAAGATGAACCAATTCGAGACCGAATAATTTGCTATATAACTGATCAAACAGGTCAAAGCAAGGTTAGTGCAAGAAATAGACTTGCCTTTGCAAAGAACACTGGATATTTGCAGGGTTAGTGAAAACTGTGCTACTCAAATTAAAGTGTTAGTAATCAATGCCAGACGTGCATCCCATTAAAAATAAATACTAAGGCATAGACTACCAGGCCAAACAAACCACAGAGGCCAGATATTTTGCAATAATAAAGCAATCACAATATAAGGCAAGGTGTCCAGCACAAAGAGTGTGATGTTACACATGTAATAAAAGCAACCATTTTGCAAATTACAGTGAAATGCAAAAGTAAAATGAGTTCAATGAATCACTACATGGGGTTCAGATAAGCCACCCTAACCTCCATCCTAGACATTTTAATTTGTGTGTTTTATAATTAACTGGCTGTATCAGGCTTATATGATTTCTTTGCATTTGATTGTTGATTTATTTTTGAAAAAGGGAAGATATAGTAATAGCCACTGGAATCCTGACATGCCATGTGACTGGGACCAGACAATTAAGACTGGTCTTTCCCCACTCGTGAAAAATAATTACATAAGAAAGATGAATAAATGGCAAAAATGGCCCAGAAGTGTGGCTCCAAACTTCACAAAATGTGCAAGGAATTTTATCCCCACAGAGCAGTCAACCAAGGAGTAGCTCATACAAAGTCACATGCAACACAGGCATAGTAAACAAAAGTTGCATTGGTGGGGTGTCCATGATCTTGGATAGCAGCACTGTTAAATTATATTATATATAATTATATTATACATTGTGACAAAGCTCTTCCTCTACCTCCGTGGGTCCAGCGCTTCCTTCTAGTAGTAGGTCAGGGAACTGCTTCACCCTTCAGTTTTCTTCCACTGGTGGGAGAGGGTAATACAGCCTCTCTAAAATGACCACTCCCTCCTAGGTCCCAGTCCTGTCTCTGGTTCTCACAGGCCCTTCCCTCTTCACTGGGGCTCTTGCCCCTCCAGTGACTGGCCAGTAGGAGGGGCAGGGGGCCCAGTCCCACCCTCAACTCTGGGCCCCAACCCAGGTACCCTACAAGTAGCAGTCTCTGTTGTGGCTTCAGGAAAAGCTGCTAACTTCCCTGGGTTACTTCCCCGTACCCCTTGACTTAATGTCCATACCCTGCTCGGACAAGGGCCCTTCCTGGCCTCTTTGCCAGGGAAGGCTCTTAGCCCTTGACAGCCCCACTGGGCATGGCAATGCCGAACCAAATGTCCAGTTCTATCTTCCCCTTCTGGCAGGGTCTTTTCCCTCAGGCCGCCAGACCTGGGAAAGGACCTTTGCCTGCTTCGGGCAGAGTTTTCCCTCTGCCAGCGTTTCTGCTCCTTCTCCTAAACCCTCCTGGCTCTTGACAGTGTCTTGCCTGCTCTCACACACACTGATAGCTCACCTCACACTCAACTCCAGCCACACCCTTTCTCTGGAGGGGCCTTGATTGGCTCCAGGTGTGTTAATTAACCCAGAGTAACCCCTGCTCAGCTACCAGAGGCAAAGGGACTTGCTGCTCCTGGGGTTGATACATCAGCCCTTGAGCCAGCACACTCTTGTGAAGGCCAGACCCCCCTGCACCCCTTGCTGCTGCTGCTAGGGGGGGCCCTGCTGGCCTGCCTCCCACTAGGGAGCAAGTGGCCCCATTGTTGCTACCACCTGTGTGGGGCCTTTCCTGGCCGGCTGGTCTCTGCTGCTGCCACCACCCCGGAGCCTGCTGCTGCTGCTGCTGCCTGTGAGGAGGAGGAAGACCTCCGCTGCTGAGGGATCACTCAGGAACACTCCTGGATGCTGTGGAGGGGGGTTGTTCATTGCTGGACTGAGTGACTGTGCCATCTCTGCTCTTGTGGTGGTGGGGGCAGTTCCTGTTGTTGCTATGGAGAGAGGGAGGAGCGGCGTGGAGCCCTCCCCCCCGATCCATCTACTCCCCACCCCACCCCCCACTATCGCTGTCACCTCTTCCACCACCCCCAGCCACCCTCTGCCACCTGCATCGCCTCCTCACCCCTCAACTCAGCCGCTTGCCTCCTGCACCATCTGGAACTGTTGCGGCGGCAAGGACTTTTTTACAAGCATATGAGGGTGCATGTGATTTCTCCCCCACCCCCTTGGACTTGCCCTCCTCCTTTCCCAGCTAAATGTGGCTGGAGGCCCCCCCCCCCACCTCTACTTTGCCCTCTGGCCTCTCTGAGGCAGTTTACCCTCCCTTCCCTTCTCAGCCTGCGCCACCCGCCCCTTGATGCCCACTTTGTCTCCCCACTCCTATTTTTCCCTTGGGTTCCTTTAGGGTTTGTTTGGTTTCCCTGCTCCGGCACAGTTCCTGAGTGTTTCTTTGGTTTCCCTGCCCTGCCCCACCCCGGCCCCGTGGCATTTGTTGCTCTCCCTGCCCCACCCCAGTCCCTGGGGGTCCTCTGTCCTTCTCTGTCCTGCCCTTGGCTTGTGCTAGACCCATTCCCCTTGCTTTTACCTGCTTGCCCCTGCCCCACCCTGACCTACTTCCTTAATGCACCCAAGCCTTTTTCAGCACCTGTGAGCCCCCGCAACCCCCCATTTTTCATTGTGCCCCCTGCTCACTGCACCCCCGATGCTCTTATAATCCCCCCTCCTTCCCCAGTGCAGACGGAGGAACCTGCACACCTTACACCCACCCTGAATAAGGTCCCTGCTACCCTTCCTCATGAGTGCTCTCCTCCCTTGTCTGCAGCTTAGCAGGGAGGAGAGGTTAGCGATCCCGCCCCTCCCCTTTCCTAGTCCCCCCTTCCCTCGATGTTTGCCCCTGCAACTTCTTCGTGCTAGGACCCTCCTCCCCTGCCTGCAGCCTAGCAGGGAGGAGCAGTTAGCCCGGACCTGCCCTTTTGCCCTTTGCAATTGCCCATCCCCTGCTGTCTGCTCCTGTCCATCCCCCCAAATGGACATGGAGACCCCCTTGGTCAACTCTGTCCCTGTCCCTCAGCCTGCTCCCCTGCCTACCCGTGCGGCTACCACTTTGACCGCCACTGCCAGATCTATTGCCACCACCGCCCCCAGCACCAGCAGGCATGGGAGGGACTTCCACTGCTGCTGCTACGACTTCCTTGGCCAGCAGAAAGGGCCAGGGGAAAAAGAAGGGCAAGAGCCCTGCCCGGAAGGTGAAGCCTCCTAGGGCGGGGGCTACTGTCCCCGCCATGGCCCAGCCATCGGCCGTAGCCCCCCCTTCCTCTGCCATCCCCTCCACCAGCTCTGGGGGTACTCCTGCCTCAGCCCGCAGTGCATATGCCCAGGTAGCTGCCATGTTTCCAGCCACCGCCCTGTCATCTGCCCCTGCCCCCTCCTCGAGTAACATCTCTAGTGGCCAGGGCCACTTCCCCACCCTGACCAGGAAGCATATCATCCATTGCCTCCTGGTGGCTGCCTCACCCCATGGGGAAACCTAAGTATGGGAGTTGGGCCCCTCTGCCATCGTGGCAGCCTTCAAGATGTATGGGAAGCTCATCTTCTTTCTGGCATCGGAGACCGCCGCACATCGTGTCCCACCCAGACACCAAATGGCGGGACCTGATACCACCTGAAGAGGGCAAGGACCCCCAGTGGGTCAGTCTCTGTTCCACCCTGACCCCATGGCCCGCCGGGGACATCAGTTGGTGGCTCCTTCACGGAGTCATGAGCACAGGCGTGTATTTGGCATGGTTCACCCCTCACCCTGACAGCTGCCCCTTCTGCAGCGTGAGGAGACCCTAGCACACATCTACCTCGAGTGCGCCAGGCTGTAACCTCTGTTCTGGCTCCTCCAGAACCTCTTGCTGAGGTTCTGGCTGCACTTTTCCCCGCACCTGTTCCTCTATACACACCCCATCAGAGACCCCACAAAGTCACGGGACCTCCTCGTCAACCTCTTCCTGGCGCTGGCCAAGGTGGCCATCTATAACACCAGGGAGAGGAGGTTGGTTGAGGGGATGCTCTGCGAGTGGGGGGCCTATTTCTGTTCCTCCATCCGTTCACGCATCCAGGCAGAGTTTCTCTGGGCAGTGTCTGCTGGCTCCCTAGACACCTTCCTGGAGCAGTGGGCGCTGTCCGGGGTTCTCTGCTTGGTGTCTCCTTCCGGTTCCCTCTGTTTGACCCTTGGACCTTCACGCCCTTTCCTGTTTTCTCATTAGTTGTCCCCTGAAATCAATTGAGTCCCGGGTCCAGTGGCTCCTCCCCTTAGGCTGTGGGAGGGGGGCCTGCCCACTTCCCAAATAGTAGCACTCGCCGGTAGCCATCTAGTCTGACCCTATCACAAAATATAATATATATAACAATTGTTATATGTATATATATTTTTTATATTTTACACACACACACACACACACACACACACACACACACACACACACACACACACACACACACACACGTCTTGATAAGCCCTGAAGTACTGACCTCTCCAGTGACAAGACAAGACAAAATTGAGGCCACTTGGTTTTTCTGTGAGAGAAGAGCAACAAAACGTATTCAAAAGGGGCTTAGAGTGGCCAAAAGTGGAGGGTTTAGTACAACATACACATTTTTCATATTCCAGTGCCTGAAATATGAAACATGCATATCCAGACAAAATGTACTCCACGCTACAGTACTTTCATAGACACATAAGGGAAAACAACAGAATGGCATTGCATGGAATGCGGTAAAAGCAAAAGCATGATATGTTTAATGTATTCTTTAGTATTCTGTGACCATCTATGGCTCTGTCAAGGCATATGCTGTACACAGCCTGTTTAATACAGAAACCATAGACACACAGAACAAAACACCTAACATATTTGCCCTAAGTATCAACGGAGGAAATCCTTTCCATAGCTAGATCTGCATCTTGTAACTCTTTCCCAAAGAGCAAAATAGGATATAAATCCGTCTGCACTGAATACAGAGAGCCATGTAATATCTTATGCCTCACTTTTTTAAAAGAAAGGGTAGGACTTCACATTCTGGTTTACATCTATTTAGCTAGAACTTTTACTGTTTTCAAAGCTTTTACTCTTTCAAGCCTATTCTCCTAGAACCAACTGTTTTTCTTCAGCATTTCTGGGCTCCAGCAACATCAAGATGCCACTGCTGCCTGGGCTGCGTTTCCACACACAAACGTATTTTCGGTCTAGAAATTAGATAACATTTATTTCAGATTAAAGAAAACAAAGAGCCCATGGTGACTCACTCTACAACTGAATTGCAACACAAAATGGCAGCTACCCCAGAGCTGACCATCATCAGGTAGGAAGCTCCTTTACATTTAAAGACAAAGTCCAGAGAAAACAGAATTATAGCATCTCTTTTCAATTATGTACCTAGACACAGAGCCCACCCCAGCTATAGAAACAAATCCAGACACCATAGGATTGCCAACAGCAACAACATTATTCACTATCTCTACAACCAGGTGTTGGAAGTGTCACATTTCCATGAAGCAGGCTGCAGATAGCATTTTGCCCTCAGCAGCTTTTTTTTTTTTTTTGTTCCTTGGGTTCTGCAATTCAGTCAGAGGAGTCGCCTTCAGAAGCAGAGCAATGAACTGAGACTTCCTTGAAAACTGTGCTTACAGCTATTAAAACTCTAGAAGAAAAAATTGGAAGAGAAGATGGATGAATGTGCTCCACGCATTATGAATATTGAAGGTAAGGGTGAACTCTTAGAGGAGAATATACAAGCCAAGTTAAAAAAAAAAAAAAAAAAAGGACACTGTCTGGAAATTTAGGCCCAAAGTTCTTGCTTTGTTAAAAATATTGATTTACAAACCCAGATTGATCAGAAACGTTTTCATGATTCTTTAAAAATGAACATTTTTTTTTTAATTTTAAGACAAACATTTCCTTGTAGCAGATAAATATGAACACTGCTCTGCTCACTGTGAGAAAGTGTGTGAAAAGGAAGAACAGTGAAGACAAAGTTGCAGTCAGTAAGATGAAGGATGAACACATGTTTCAGCAGAAGGGACAATGAGGAAAGAGCATAATGCGGAAGCAATTTAGAGCAAGAATTGACAGAATTAAGCAATAGTTTGGATGTGTGTGGGGTGGTGAGAGGGGCAGTAGAGATAGTAATAGAGATGTGCTTAACTGTCCATTACGGGAGATTTACACCTTCTCTGAAACAGCTAGTGATGGCAAATGTCAGACAAGATACTGGACTAGCTAAACCATTGGTCTGATCTGATATAAAATTCCTCTGTTGAGCTAACAGGCCTAGATGATTGGGAGAATAGTAGATTTAACAAGATCCCTTTGCTAATTAATCCTCACAACGACCCTGTTAGGCAGGTAGCTCTTTCCTCGTTTAACTTTTAATTTGAAAAAGGGGTGAACTGAGGCAGAGATGGACAGCTACTTGTCTCAGGCCTCCAAAAGCTGGGATTAGAATTTGATATTTTTGATCTCTTAATTTCTCTTCCTCTCTGCCTCTGGTATTCACCTCTGTTTGGGACAGACTTTGGATGAGAGTTGCCATGTAAAACACACATATTGATATCACAGATACTAAAATCTTAATTTTTAGGGTGATATATTTCCCTAGAATGGGCTTTGAAACCTATCATCTTTTTCTTCTAGGTCAATCATTGTCTTCCCTACTAAGACCTGCTTGTAGCTGTGACCTGCAGATAGGCCCTTTTGTAGGTTTATCATGATACCAGTGTCAGCTGTAGGAGTCCAGCTTTAAATTTATCAGAATATCCTTTTAGCCACTTCTGGATATACTCTTGGGGAAAGAGTGTATTGTTGGCAACATTCAATTGCTAACATTCGGTAATAGGGCTCCTCTGTCATTCAAATGCTTTACTTGAGCTGAAGGCAGCTCTGTAAAATGCAGTTTCGGTATTTTATTGAATCTATATTAAAGTTATTAATCACTATCAACAGTGGAATTAACTCCAGGATTTTTTTTCCTCAGGCCATTCAATTTGATCCTCTTTGGATGCCTGAAGGTGGTTATTTGTATCATAGAATCGCCTAAAAGCTCCAGTTGAGATCAGGGCCCTATTGTGCTAGATGCTGTACAAACACATAGAAAGAGCTATACAGTCCTAGAGTTTACAGTCTAAATAGACAAGACAGACAATAGGTGTGTGTGGTGGGTGGAGAGAGGAAACAGAAGCAAGAGGGATGAGAGAATTTGCCGATGGTCACAGCAGATAAATGGTAGCGCCAGGAATTGAATCCAGGTTTCCTAAACTGCAGTCCAGTGCCCTACCCACTGCCCCATGCTGCCTCTAACCCCTGATATACAACATTTTGTTTCACATAATAAAAGCTTCTTTGTGCTTTTGTAAGTCCAAAGCTCGATTTTGTTATATTTGATTCTGTTATTAAGGGCGTTGAAATGCCAGACCCTTTTTTGGTATGTGACAAACCACTAGAGCAGTTTTTCTGAGGCTTTGCATTCTAGCCTGACCTTTCAGTTTGTGAGACAGGAGTCTGCTAGCTATTGATAACTTTGTTTTTGAAACCACCATCTGGTCATTGATTATCCTGTTTGTAAAGTTACCAAAGATCCTGATTGTGAAACTGTTGCTGAGTACGTGTGTTCTAAAGTTGGTTGTAAAATAACATCAGCATATGTCCTGAAATAGAAAAACCCATTGTTAAATGAAATTACTTTTGTCATAGTAGAAAACGTTTTAGATAAGGAAAGATGTTATCGTTTCTGAAGGACATCTGAGTCTTTCAGCCATAAGTTTTAGCTGAATGTTAAGAGATTAGTGTGTGAATGGATGAGTGAATGATGTGCATACGTGAAACTAGGGGGTGATGGAGAAAGGCACCAGCCTCAAATGTTTAAGGGAGTGAAGATAACTTTTACAACCCAGCTGGCTGAAGACTGCCCACCTTGATAACCTTGGGGTCCACCTCAAAGGATGAAAACAAGGTGAACTATGATAGATAAAAACAATGGTCATGCTTGCAAAATATGAGTGTTTGATAATCACACCAGGATGCAGGTGCAGCATGACGAAGAAAAACCGATAGAGTGGCATAAGAGCTTACCCCTATAAAAAGGGGATGAAAAAATGAGGACTTTGGGTTTGGTTCTACAATCATCCTCCAGGAGCATTGGTGTGCACCGGCAGACCCCTGCTCCCTCCCTCGTGTCTTAGCCACCTGGCCAGTGGACTAACATGAGCAACTGAGGCTGGTATCTATATTCCATCTCTGTAGAACTCTGTGTGTGTGTGAGAGAGAGAGAATGTATTAGAAGAAATGCATTTTAGAAATAGATGACATTGCTTTTGTTGTAGAGAATTTTAGTATTCACAATAAAAGTGGCGTATTGTCTTGTCCCCCTGAATAAGATCCTGCTGTTTATTTCATAAGTATAACACTCATGCAGTCTTGGGATGTCTTTTTGGAATAAACTAACAGAAACTCCGTTTTGGAGTATAGTAACTGAAATTTTCCCCCAATTCCACCCGGTACCTGGGGTTAGGAGGATTACAGAAGCAAACAGAGTTTGGGAGAATCTATTTCTTTATGGGGATGGAGAAGTGAATGAGATATAATAATATATTAATAATAATACTTAAATCATCATTTACTGCTCCCAGCTCCTATCAGTGGAATAAGGCTCAGATTTTAGACTATATTTTCTGTGTTTGTTGGTAAGGGCTAGGCGCTGGTGATAATGTCAATATCCTCCCCTGAGCACTAATTGTACTATTAAGAAAACAGACTAACACAACTTAAAGCACAAAAACATAGAGTTAGGATCCAGACACGTACCAATGTGCTGTACATGCCTTGTGAGGCACATATATAGCATCAACTGAATTTTTTATTATTTGTAGCACCTAGGAGCTGTAGTCATACACCAGGATCCCGCTGTGCTAGGTGCCCTTCAGAACAATAAGATGGTCCTTGCCCCAAAGAGCTGACAGTCTAAGTATAAAACAAGAGACAATGGCTGGAGCCAGACAGACAGATGTGCAAATACAAGAAAAAAATGGGACAACGTTGGTCAGCCTGACCAGCAGTGATATCAGCACACCATCAGCCTAACCACTGTCAAGATTTTGATAGGCTTCACAGCAAAGGAGAGTTTTAAGGAGGGATCTAGAAGAGGATAGTGAGGTAGCTTTCCGAATGTTTACAGGGAGCGCCTCCCAAGCATGAGACCTTGGGCAATGTTTCTTGGGACGCTTTCTCCAGATCCATTACTCAGAATTGCAAAATGATATTTTATTTTGTTGAAAATAAATCCATTCCAATGTATTGTAGAGGAGCACAGATCATCCAAACCACAGGGGGGCTTTCAATAGATACTTTGGAACAGACTAAACAGCAAGCCACAGTATCACAAAACAAACAAGGCAAAAGGTTTGCTTTTCAGATGGCAAGTTTAAATAATGGCAACTTCCATTTCCTGGGCTGCAGACAGCAAGTATTTGGTAATTAGACTTTTGTAATTCACAAAGCGGGGATGAAGGGGAGAAATTCCACTTTATTTTTGGCAGATCAAGCGACACCGAAGAAAGAAAGAGGGGGAGGGGCGGCGCTAGAGGGTGGCGCTTGGGGCCAGAGCTGCATGGAGGGGATTTGTATGCAATGGGAATAAATCTGTAAAAATGTGTAAGTGGAACTGCAGAAGGAAATCTGCAGCCGCCTGAGCCAGGAGGATGAATGGCAGAGAGAATGGAGGCTATTTGAATACTGATGTGGCCCTCACTTTCTTCCATTTCCATTAATGACATGCTCATCAAGGGCAAACAATGGGACCGGCTGCCTGCGCCTGTCACACTGTGTGGGTGCTGGGAATGCCAGGCTGTCATCCTGGGGCTGCATTTAGAGACCTGCACACTAATAAGAAGTGCTCTGTGCCGTCAATGCAGACAGGTGCTTCCGAGACTGGGACATGCTCCATTCCCTTCCCCTGAAACCCTCTTCTCCCAGCCCCCTGACAGACACCATGAAATGCACAAATTAACAGCCCCATCATGTTGGGCTGCTGCTGCCTGCGGTGAAAGCAGAAAATCAAGTTGTCACCCAGGGTGCAGTGATAAAGCCACAGCCTCATTTCTCTGTTGGTGCCCTATAATAGCAAATGCCAGACAGCTGGATGGATGGGAGGTTTTAGATTAGGGCCCTGATGCATTTTGGCCAGGGAATTAGTAGTTGCTGTTTCCATGTGGATTATTTGTGCACAAAGCAAACATCTGGAGAAAGCAAAGGCTCCAGGGTCAGGCATTCCTTGCTCCTTCTCCCTAACTTAATAGAAAATACAATGGAGAAAGTCAGAAATCACATGGTGCCTAAACAAAATAAAGAGCCAGATTCCCCTTTAGCGACTTTCCCAATAAGTTCGCAAGGCTGGACAAATGCTAGCAGAGAGGCAGCTACAGAAAGCAAGACTCTCAAGGCACGATGAGCTCCTTTTCCCAAAACAAAGATGCCAGGAGAGAATGGGGTAAGATCACTTGTTTGGAAAGGGCAGCAATTTCCTCCCACCAAACATTCCAAAGGCAATCACTTTCTACAGCACAGTGTTCCTCTCCTGCAGCCATCCTGGACCCAATTCAGAGGTGGGGCTAGCCCAGTCTTGTGGGACTCTACTTCCTCCAGAGGTGAGAGCTGATGACCAGGATTGGGAATCAGTCGTGGGGCCAAAGCTGATTGAAAACTTCACCACCACAAGTGCAGCACAAAGACACTCGCTTATATCTTAAAACCGAAACTGAACTGGCAACAATCATTCATAAGGAAAGTGACATTGAAATAGCACAGCCATGTAAACATTTGCCCCACAGAATGCACCATGTCTGAGATATGTAATGGAGGGGCCTGAGCCCTTCAGACTCCAAGGAGTTTAATGACATAATGGCCTGAGAACTTCAACATAAAACAGGAAGAGCAACTAACGAAACTTACAACATAAAACCCCCCTCCTGTCATTTTTATAGTAATAGTAAAACACTTTATTGAATTTATGAGCTACATAATGACTATGAAGAATGTAACTTGAATTAGAACCAACTCAGAAGTATAATATCAACTATAAACCCTTTTCTATTACCCCATCTCTTTATCATCATCATCTTCTCTCTCTCTCTTTTTAAGCCACAGAATATTGCCTTCTTTAAAATTTAGTCTGGGATCCAGCTCCCAACTTCTTAATAAATTGCCCCCAGCTGTAAGTGCCTGAAATGGACCAGAGATCAAAAATAAAGACACAGCCCAGGAGCAAATTTTATATTTCACGTTAAAAGAGCCTTTATAAAAAAACACAAACAGCATTTTTGGGAGTATGGAAAAGGGGGGCTATATTATGCAGGTGTTTTGTACAGCTACACAGAGGCGCATAACACAACATTATTTGCAGGTTCAAAGAACAAAATGCAAGATATTTATAGAGATTTTTTTTTTAAGCCAAAAAAAAAAAAAAAAAAACCCTCCCCAACAAACAAACCACTTTAAAAAGAGAGTCAGTCAACTTAGAACAAGGCACATTAACAGGATTTCAAAGCCTTCCCCCTCTCTGGAGCCCTTTCAGTTCCAGGATTCTGATCTGAACTATAAAATCTGTACAAATCCAGGGAAAACATTGAGGGACTGTTTATATCCAGATCCATTATTTTTGTGGCTGAGTTTGTAAATGAATGATTGTGGGGGAGGGAAAGTATATCACATAGCTAAAGCGGCATGTTTTACTGTGTTTTCTGATTCCATTTTACTCCTTTAGTCTCTTCATTCCCCAAGGATTTTTCTGAAGGGGCAATAAAATAAAATGGGTGAAACAAAGCCATAAGCCAGTTAAGTCTGAAAGACATGTCATCTCATCTAAAAAGAAGAAACAGACCATTTCCATGCCTAGGGCTGACAGCAACGCCTGAACTGGCAATACAGCTATTCCGTTTGATTTATAGAATAATGGGGTGACAAATGATGACAAAAATAAACTTTTACTGCACTGAACTGCTCCTTTATTTATGAAATTTGGCCAAGTAGTGAAATCTTTTATCTGCAAGTTGTAACATGGAGTGGAAACGAGCGATTATGGCGTGGTAATAGTAATCCAGTGATGGAGGCCGAGTCAGTTGGAAATGGATTGAGGTAAAATAACTACCGCACCATGATAAATGTGAACAGCGCTTTGCTGACAGATGATCTAACAGGTGTTCATAACAACTATATAAGAGGATTTATTTATGACTAGCCACAGCCGCAGCACTGTAAATCAACTCCAGCAGCTGCACACCACTGAAACCGAGTCCCTGATGGAGGAACAGTGCAAGAACCCAAAGAACACAATTCACTCCAGAATCTTAATCATCAAATAATGGTATTTTTACGCAATTATGCCACAATGCAGAAATCAGAATTACTTTCAATTACACAAAGCTGAGCCACTAGCTAACTTTGCCCAAAAACATACTTTGACTGGGCCTGGAGCACAAGAGCTGAGCAAAACAAGGACTCTTTAGGGACCAGTGTCCTAAAGGTGGAACTTTGATCTTATCCAGGGAAGCCACTAGGTCACTATTATTGAAATTTTCAATCAAGGCATCTCTAATGAGAAAAAGTGAACTCTTGCAGACAGATTCTGATCTGACACTAATTTTACATTGGTGTAACACCATTGCTTTCAATGCAGGTTACTCCCTATTTGCACCAGTATAACTGGGAGCAGAATTAAGCATCACCCAATTTCTTCCAAACGTGCTGATTTACACACATTCATAGCTTTTTTTTATTATTATTATTAAAAGAGAATCAGAATTGTTGACTGTATATACTATATTATTTCATAAGTAGTAGGATTTCAGGTACAAGAGATGAGAATACAGCAGAGGTGAGGCAATGTAGATTAAAAGTTTTGGTAGGTGCATGCACTGTTGGAGAAGTAATTATGGGAAAAGCTGAATTCAAAAATTGCTTCTATGCTAGAACTGGGCAAATAATTTATAACAAATTTGTTCAATGAGTTTTCCATCTCTTTCTGTTTGTGAATTGTTCACATATTATGTATTAGATTTATGTCTTATGCCATTAGTTTTCCAGTCAGAAATCAAGTGCTGGTATATTATACATTGAATGTGCGCGTCAGTGTGCATGGGTGAACGTGCAAGCATGCGCACACACACTTCGATGACATTGGTAGAAATGGAAGAGGCTAACTAGACAATGGCAAAATGTTTATATATCTCTATTAGCGCACAGATTCATGCATGGGAAACACTATACAACAAATATGCAAAATTAGGAACAATTGGAAATAGGAAACTTCAAATGCAGTGGGATTTATGTTTTGTTTTGCAGAAATAATACCATCTATAAAGTAAGGGAAACCCCTTCAGACTCTAGGATGTAGAGGTACCACAATGCTATTTAACTACATTTAAGGAGGAATTAAGATTTTTAAGATTTTAGGCCACAACCAGCTTTCTCTGTTGCAGAATTGAAATCTAATAGTTTGTACTGGAATCCTAAAATAATAGCCACAGTTTTAAAAGTTTTTCAAGGGATAGTTCTCTAAATAAAACAGGGGGCTGCAAGGGCTCCAGTTAACAGAGAGTTGTGGGTGCAGTCCACTGAATTTTAGGTTAATGTCTTCAATTATTTAAACTACAAACTACACAGGAACCAGCAATATTAATATGGCACGAATGCTCACAAGAGTAATCCCAACCCTTTCCTCCCAAACTCAGATCTTCAGGCTTTCTGCCAAGGAAATACAAACGGAATACTCTATGGGCACAAATACAATATTCTTCCTTTGTCACTTACCTACTGATTCTAGCTTTCCATCTCCCTAACATTTCTGTGTTTTCTCTCTGACTCTTTTCTCTCCTTGCCTTTCTTTGAACTACATCATTGTTCTTCTTTCATTTTCACCTTTCAAAGGTATTCCCATTCCCTGTTGTTCATGCCACTTTCTCTGCCCCCATGTTGTTTTCTTCTCATGCTTTTTTTACACTTCCCCCGATTCTCTCCCACCTATACCCCTTTCATTGAGTACCCCTCATCAGAATCTCCCCTTCCTTCTCAGCTCCCCCATATTCCTCTCCCAGTAAAGTCCCCTCTCCTTTTTATTTCCCCCAATTCTTAAGATCCCCCTCTCATTGCTCATTTCACACTCTCCCTTCTCTGGGAGTTTCTCTTCCTTCTCTGAAGCAATCCCTTTTTCCCACCCAAGAGAGCTGCCCTTAGGGTGGTAGAGAGTTTGAATCCCTCTCTTAATGAATTTCCTTCCCCATTATGCCTTTAGTCTCCCTCAGGTCCAGGGCAATGAGGATTTGGAGATAATCTTCCGCATGCTGTTGAGTTGGTTCCTTCATCATATTGCCCTTCTTGTAGCCAAAGCCTGCACTGGCAGCTCAGTGGAGCTGGCTCAGCTGCAGCAAGTAGGAAGCAGTTGGGGTGGAATTTATGACAGACCTACTGCTGCTGCTAGCAGGCTGGATCTCCCTATCTTCCAGCAAAACTGCTGCATTACACAGCAATTAGCTTCCATAAACTCTCTTTTAATTATGTCAATTTTCATCTTTCTTCTCATCATGACTCTTTAAGGGCCAGGCTGGGATTGCAGCCAGGGCATGGCAGGGAACACAAATAAATCATGTCCCATATGGTCCTCCCTCCTGAGGTTCAGTAGCCCTCATCATGAAGGAGGGTTGCTGTGTTGATGTCCAACAGCTAAATCAGGGATGGGGGCAGTACAGTTCCCCCTCCTTTGCTGAAAGCAGAGGGAGATCTTCACATCCTATCCCTGGCTTGGGCAAGCAGCACACCCTCCACACACCTCCCTCTTCTCCTTGGCTGGTGTGGTGAGAAATCCCTTTCAGCCCACAATGTTGTCATAGCAGCTCTGATTTGTTTGCCTCAACTGGTTGCTAGGGTGAAAGATCCAAGGCCAGTTTCCCAGTGTCTGGCCTGTTGCTCATAAGAGTTGGCAATGCCAGGGCAGAGACCAAGCTTCTTAATTCTGCTGCTGACTCACAGGCCTTTCATCTTGCCATTGCTGCCCACTCAAATCCTGACTTCTAAAGTGCCACCTGCAGCACTGGGTGCAGCAATTACCTAAGCCTTAGGAAAGGGGGAAGCTGCTGTATTTTGAGCTGGGAGTCACAGCAGCAGGTTCCCTGGCCATCTGGGCCCCAAAGCAACACCACTGGATAGTTAGCTGCTGCCACGCGCATTCAAGCGGTTTGAGGCCATGAGCAGCAGCTACAGCAGTCTGCAGGAAACGCTGCTTGCTGCAGAAAGGGAGAGAAGTGTTGCTGCTGCCTGAACCGGCCTACTGCTGCTCCATCACGCCAGCCAGTGCACCAGGCCCACTGCACTTGTCCTCCTCAGCCTACACTCAGTGCAGCCCATCTTCCGGGGGGGGCTCGTGACCCAAACCTACCACCAGCACCTGCGGCGTTGCCAACGCTCCCAATTTCTTCCTCTCAGGCGAGTTCAGCCGTGGCTGCAGTCAGCCTTGCACCAAGGCCAGAATAGGGCTGCCCTCTCTCCAGGTCTTCCCAGGATTGTTCCCCTCTCCCCCCCCCCAATATTTTATTTATTTATTTTTGAGGTAGCTGTCCTGGGAAATCTGCAAGTCTTCTCAGGCCATTAAAAGTCCTGGTTTTGTCAGTAGAGTCACCTCTCGGGCTGCTGGGGGTGTGGAAGGAAGGGGGGTAATCCTCCTCCTGGCTTCTCTGCGGCTCCCCAGCAGGAGCCATTAAAGCTGCTGCTGTGGCCTCCTACCTGCCCAAGCTACTGAGGACAGCAAAGAGAGCTCAGAGCAGCAGCTCCACAGCACTCTGCTCCTCACCATAGTGGTGGCTGCTGCGGCTCAGCAGAGCCCTGCTCCCCAGTCTGCTGGGCTCCCCTTCCCCCGCTCAGGGATGTCCTGTTTTTTATACCTCAGGGGTGGCAATCCCAGTTCGGAGTGACCAGCTGAAGCTTGGCTTTCTCCTATTTGATGATGATTTGCCATAACCTTTTGGGGACTTTTTGGGCAAACCACTTAGCTGTAGGAGCTTTAGGACAGGTCATACTGGGTTCCCTACCTTCACATTGGTCGGGATCACTCAGAATGCCACTACCTCAATGTCTTCAAACTGGGCTGAAGGGGCTGTATCATACAGATACAGGAATTGACCTACCAGATCAAACCAGCAGTCCAATTTTATCATTTATATCAGAATAATGCATGAAGGCTCAATCAGGAGTGAGGCTCGATATGCTAAGCACTGTACAAACAAAGAAAAGCACAGTCCTTGCATCAAACAATTTGTCACTTAATTAAACACAAGTTAGAGTAGTAAACAATGGAGAGGGCGACAACAGAAACCCCACACCCCATTTGTCCCGTTCACCCATCTGTTGAATCCAGTCTAGCATCTAGACTAAGTTCTCTGAGACAGGAAACGAGTTTACTTGTCTGTACAGTGCTTAGCACAGGGGGGCTCTGATCCTTGATTAGCACCCTAAGTGCAACAGTAATATAAATTAACAGTAATAATGCAACCACATAGGCTGCTGTGTGCAAAACTAGATGGTCCTGAACCTGAGAAATTAAAAAAAAAACATCTAGTACCCATTATTGCAGACAAGATAAAGGACCCCATACTGGACAACAACAGAATATCTTGTGCCTAGGAAAAGTTTAATTCTATCCCCAACAGTTCGTTGCCTTAAACCTTATAGTATGAGGGTTTATAGTCCTTATATAATTGTTTGCATCCTGCCAGTGCAAGTGTGGATGGTCTCATTGTCCATATCATGGGTCATAATTTTTTAAATTATTCTAAGCTCTTGATTTCCGCTAAGTTGTGGCAATGGAATACCACAGGTTAATTATTTTTATCACATTTAAATTTGTTGCCTTTAATTTTATTGCATGTCTCCTGTATTAGGAGAAACAGTAAATTGGCCATTCCTAATTACCTTCTCTATAATCCATTATTTCACATACCTGCATCAGGTACTATCTCTAAGCACCTCCAGGTTTTTCCAATCTCTCCTCATGGATTTCTCTTTATACCTCTGATTATTTTGTTGCTGTCTCTGAACATGATCTATTTCTGCTAGCTCTCTCTTGAAGATAGTTGATCAGTATTAAAACAATATTGCAGGAGGAGATATGCCATCAATTTATATAATAGCATTATAATATTCTCAGTATTATTTTCTATCCCATTCTTTATACATCCTAACATTGTTTGTTTTTATGACTGCTGCTGCACTTTGAGCAAAGATTTACATTGAACCACAATTTCACCAGCTCTTCCCCTGCACACTCCATCCCGTGACTGGTTACAGACAGTTTTAGACACAAGCATTGTGTATGAATAGTTCACTTTAAAAAAAACAACCCAGACATGGAAGAACTATACCTTTCAAAATGACTTATCTTACACATGTCAACTATGAATGCCATCTGCCATTGTGCAGCCCTTTCACCCAGCTGTTAGTGTTCTCTAGTCTTAAGTAGACTGATCAGGGTCCCATGGAATTATTTTACTTTTTTTTTTTTTTTTTTAAACAGGGAGACAATCCATCTCACGGATGCTTCGAATGAGTATGTGGGTTGTTTTGATTAGATGGCATGTACTCATTGGGCCTCAGTGCTGAACTGTTCCTCTAGAAATGGAGGTTACTTACCTGTAAGTGGAGGTTCTTCAAGATGTGTGGTGCCAATAGAAGTTCCACCCATGGGTACACATGGACACCATGCACCTGAGAGTGGAAAATCTTGCAAGTCGTGTCTGTTGGTCGGTGATAGTGCCTTGGATCTCCTGGTGTTTATGATCGAGGGTATAAGGGAAGGTACAGACTGACCACCTCTCCAGTTCCTTTTCTACTGTGAATCCAGTCATGAACTGAAGCACAGGGGAAGGAGAATGGTTAGCGGAAAACAGATAGAAACTACACATCTTGACAAACTTCAAGATATAGGTAAGTGATCTCCATTTCTTCTTCAGGTGCTGGTCCCCACTGGGTATTCCACACGTGGGTGACTGGCAAGCAGTATTCAAACAAGAGGCAGAGGCAAGGATACAGGAGACTTAGATATCTCTAACGCTGCAATTTCAAACGCTACCTCAGCGGAAGAGGCTTGGACCAAAACATAATGCTTCGTGATGGTGTGGATAGAACTCCAGGTTGCCGCCTTACAAATATTCACAACGTTCGAGAAACAAGGTGGACATGGACCCCACCATCAGGTATCAGTGTAAACCTAGAGAGTAACCCTGCTTGGGTGGAGAACTGAGTTAAGAAACTCTTGAAGCTCTGTCTGGGCTGCTCCCTGGGCTGGGGAGGTGATGCTTCATCCTGGACATCAGATTCAGCTGATAAGGCTAGATCCAGCTCCATTGCTGGATTACATTGAGCAAAAGCTCTGGGTTGTGGATGGACTAGGTAAGTAAGTCCTTCTCCTTGAGGTGGTATCTTCTTCTGGGGTCAAAACACCCCCTCAAAAAGTAAGAGATTGTGGGTCTGGGAGGGCAAAGATATCCTTCGGGGTAGCGTGTGTCTCGATCTGCCTGGAGGTACGAGGGGCCGTGGTTTTTGTTTTGCTGGATCCAGCATTGTGACAGATTTAGAGGTCGGTGGATCCTTACAGGGCTGGGCTGGTACTGTAGGAGGGAGTGTCCCATCTGGAGCTCTTAGTACTGGCAGTCCTTTGGCTTGCTAGAGGTCACAATCGACACTGGTGTCAGCACCATTGGAGCCTTGCCTATGAGCTTTCCTTTCATGCTCGAGAGGCTTAGGCAGAACTAAGTCCTTGGGACCTGGGCATAGTTCACGCACTTGGAAGCAGTTGGGGAGGGATCCCTTTTCCTGGAAGCAAGCTTTGAAGCTGCTTTTTTGCCTGTGAGAATGCTCCTTACTCTCATGAGAAGCCTGAGACAACAGGTTTTTAGGTTTATCTGACTGGGCCTCTGCTCCAGAGCTTGTGCCTGGAGGCGCACTGCTCAAAGACTGTGGCCAATATACAGGGTGGTCTCCCAGCCTGGATCCAACTGGGGTCTCATGCCTCTCTCTCTGAGTTGCTTCCTCATTCAGAGCTCTAGTCCCTCTTGGGTCCAAGATGGCAAAGAACGACAGATACTGCACTTGGTGGAGATATGTGCCTCCCAAAGACAGCACTGGTACTTGTCAGTGACTGAGAAGGAGCAGGGGCAGAAGAGACTGTTTTAAATCCTGGAATTCTGAGCATAGCCCTACTCCTGAAAGGGAGGATGGAGCGGGTCCCTAGAGTGGGGAAAACAAAGCTATAAAAAATAATATAAACCACTATAAAAACACTAAAATTATATACAAATATATTTACAGAGATGAAGATGATGTGAGGATAACTCCAGACAGAGAGGATTCCCACTCAGGCCAGGTGGTGGTAAGAAGGAACTAGAGAGGTGGTTGGTCCACATCTCCCCTTACACCTTAATGCTGCACACCAGGAGATCCAGGGTCCAGGTGCAGACCACTGGACACTACCTGCAAGATTTTGTGGTCTCAGGTGGATGGTGTATATGTGTACCCATATGTGGAATACACATAGGGACCAGCACTCAAAGAGGAACCTGCACATGCAGCACCAGACATTTCCCACAAAAATTTGCAACTGGGGAGATCAACTAAGCTACCATTAGTTCAGTCCTCTGGTGTACAGTCTTTGAAAGAGGATAATACAAACTAATTTAAATTTAAAAACCACTGGCGGGGTCAGAGTGTTTCTTCCTTCCAAATCATGCTGTAGCTAAAGGGGGAGGATTCTTTTCTCTCTTGAATTTGAGGATGAGTACTAGGGAACAGGGTGGGGTGCACAGCACATCTCTTGGTGTGAGGTTTGCGCTGCTCACCCATTTCTATGTATTGGTAACTAGTGCCAATTTGCATGCCTTCAGTGTACTTGATCAGAACCTTGGAGCTCCTTTGAATAATCATACAGGAGAGGGAAAGGGGCAGCATACTGCTCCAAAAACTAGGTTTCTAAAACTACCTACCTTGGGCATAACTGAAATAATCAAGGTTAATAAAACTGCAGTTAAATTCATTATTCACCCTTTTCCTACCCATGATCACGGTAATACAGTTTGAGCCGCACTTTTTCATTAAGTTTCCAGTATCCAAATGGTTAAGTGAAGATGGCTTCCCAAGTTCAGTTGTATTTGCTCCCATCATATTTTAAAACAAACTACCCTACTGATGCACCATGCATAATAAAAGTAAAAATTAAACACCCTCAATCCTTTCTTTTTGCAGCCTTATCCAGTATCTGAGACCTAACACTTTGGCTGTACCTCACTGGTACCCTTTGTGATTGTACATTTGACTGTCGTAGGACAGCAGATAATGTTACATATGTGTTCTGTATTACATACACAAAAGAAAGGAAATTCAGAATTAGACAGTGGTGGTGAATGGCTAACTCCTATCCTGTTAAATTAATAGAATTTTGCACATTTTTTACAATTAGTACAATAAATTAAGCTTCCACTGACTAGTCCTCATCTGCTTCAAATCTAATAACCTATAATTTCCCCCCACACATTATGAAAAATATGGAAGAAAATAACCAAAAATAGCAGACTTTCATACAAGCTGGCTGTCTTCCAAGAATATGATAAAAATATATATTTAAGCTTAGTTTACAGTATGGATGAAATGCTGGAAAAGGTTTACATTTTAATGCACACACAAGTATTTTTAGCCGTAAACATTTGTCCTCCACAAAACACCTGACCCCAAACTATTCACTGAGACAGTCATAAACAAAAAAAAGTAATCTGGATTTACATCTATATCAAATTTCAATCAGATATCGATTGGAAAAAACTCCAAGTTACAATGCCCTGAAAAATAGGGTTAATAATGGAAATGCCAAAGATCCTTAATTATAATGGTGCTTCTGAGTGTCACTATTATGAGTGTATACAGTACTCTAGAGTGAGGTATAATCTGTTTGAGTTATATAGCAATAATACCCGCTCCTTTGATTTATACTGTATTCCCTTAGCAGTACAACGAACCATTCCTATTTGTTCTGTTCACTGCAACTGCATATTTGACTGAAAATTTCAAGGGCCCTCCCAGTTTGTCCTCTCTCTCTGACAAAGTATTCTGCATTTTTACCATAGTATGTTCTCAGTTTTACATTGGGCATCAAGAATCAGTAGTCTACACTGAACTGCATGGTACTACATTTTCTTTATTGAGATATCCATATTTCCTACTGTAAGTTCTTTTCACTTGTATAAATTCAAGAGATAATTATAATGACTTTCATACCATATTAGGGTAACTATATTTCCAGAAAAGCAAGATAAGGTCTTTAGAAGAAATGCTTACTAACCTGTTCCATAACTGTTGTTCTTTGCGATGTGTTGCACACATCCATTCCACTTCAGGTGTGCGCATGTCCACTGCACTGGTGTCAGAGATTTTTCCTTCAAGTGGTGTCGGGGCAGCACGTGACTCTGCTTGCCTTATGCTGCTGTGCAGTGGTATAAGGGGTGGAACTGCCCAGACCCCCCTTAGTTCTACTGAGAAATACTCTGATATAGAGGGGGAAAAGGGTGGGTTGTGGAATGGACATGTGCAATGCATCTTGAAGAAAAACAGTTATGGAGCAGGTTACTAATTATTTTTCTGCTTGGTGGAGCTACATTGGCCAAGTCACAACACAAGCGGCTCTCAAAGGATCTCATATTGGATAAGATACCAGGAGCCCCTTGATCCTGTCTGCAGCTGTACAAGCAATTGGGAGGATGATCTGAACTGTGTGGTTCTGTCCAAGTGGAACATTAATGCTCTCCTGACATCCAAAGTGTGGGGTCTTTGGAAAGAAGCAGGAATGCTACCTGATTAACGTGGAAGTGAGACACCATTTTTGTAAGAAACTTTGGATGGGAAAGTAGATAAACTGTGTCCTTGAAGAAGACCATGTATGGAGGTCCAAATACTAGAGTGCGTAATTCACCTACTCTCCTGGAAGAGGTGATTGCCACCAAGACGACCATCTTAAATGAAAGATGCAGCTAGGAACAAGTAAAATCTGAAAGGACTTATTAGTCTTGAGTAAAGGTTCAAGTCCCAGGGTCAAACAGGATCCTCTATCTGAGGGTACAATCTTTTCAGACCCTTCAAAAACCTTACTGATACACAGAATTGGAAAAAAAAGAGAACAATTACCAATTGGAAGATGGAAGGCTGAAATAGCTGCTTTGAGGGAACTAATGGCCAGATCTTGCTGTTTTAGGGATTACAGATAGTTTAGAATCTGATGTATTGAAGATCTGACTGGAAAAACCCCTTTCTGCTAGGACCACATGGAACATCTCTTCTGCTTTGCCAGGTAAGTATACCTAGTGGATAGTTTTCTACTATTAAAAAGGACATATTGAACTCCCTTTGAATAAACCTCTTCCTTACACTTGGAGCATCCAAGCTCTCAGGTAGAGGGCCTGAAAGTGGAAGAGGTTACCTTGGCTCCTGAGAGATTAGGTCTAAATCCAGTTAGAGACTGTGAAGTATTGATCTAGATGGACAGCAGACTGGAAAACCAATGTCACATTGGAGCTGTTAGTATGACTCGAGCATGGTCCTGTATGATTTTCAACATTCTGGATAGGAGTGGGACTGGAGGAAATGTGTACAAGGGTTTGTCTGTCCAGGGCACCAGGAAACCCCGTGCCATAACCTTATTGAGAACAAAACTAACTGTTGACTTTCATTGCAAACAGGTCTACATGGGGAGTCCTCCACAGCTGGAAAACGGACTTGGCAGTGTCTGGAAGGAGAAATCACTTGTGGTGAATATTAAATAATCTGCTTAAGCAGTCTGCCAGATTGTTCTTCATGTCCGGAAGGCAAGAGGCTCTGAGGTCAACTGAATTGGAAATGCAAGAGTCCCAGAAGATGACTGTCCCTTGGTATAGCAGAGGGGACCGGACTCTTCCTTGCCTTTTCACATAGCACATGGCTGCTGTATTGTCTGAGTAGGATATGGGAAAGGAGGATTTGACAGGCCAAACAAATGGCCCTCAGTTCCCCTTACATTTATGTGCAGAATTAAATCTTGTGTAGACCATAAACCTTGTGTCTGTAGGGAACTCAGGTGAGCCTCCTCACATAGGGCAGAAGCATCTGAAACTAGAGTTAAAGCTGACTGAGGGGGAGCAAATTGACTCCTCCCCACACACCCTCTTGAAAGTTTGCCCACCAATCCAGAGAGACCAATATTTGAGGGGGCACTTGCACCACCACATCTGAAGGATGCCAAACAGTTGAGTACACTGACGCTAACTATCCTTGCAGTTTCCTGAGATGGACCCTGACATGCTGGACTATATTAGTGCATGAGGTCTTATGCCCAAGATGCCTAAGGAAATTTCACACTGTCATGGTAGGATGAGCCTTCAGGTCTAAAGGACATTCCTTTGTCTGAAATATTGACCATGGAAGAAAAGCCTTGGCTTCTGTAGAGTCCAGGACTGTTCCTATAAACTATCTTTAGTACAGGAGCTAGCAGAGGCTTCTCAGTGTTGATTAGCAGTCTTAGTGCATTGATAATGGACAGGAGAAGAGAGATGCTGGACTGACCTCTCACCAGCCACTTGTCCATGTAGAAACATTGGTACTCCTGACTTCCCAGTGGAACGTTGCTACCACTTCATGCACTTTGATGAACTGCCATGTGGAAATACACATTTTTCAAGTCAAGGGCAGTATACCTGTCTGTGATCTGGGGAGGGAATAATGGAAGCCAGCATGACCACGCAAAACTTTATTTTCTTCAGATGTTTGTTGAGCTGATGTAGGTCTAGACTAAGTCTGAGACCTCCCTTTGCTTTTGGGATTTGCAAACAGATAGGAGTATAACTGAGGAACTTCTTCTATGGCTCCAAAGTAGAGAAGAGATTGAACCACTCAAAGGAGAACTTCTTTGTGAAAGTGGTCTCTGAAAAGGGACAAAGAAGGGGGATAGAAATACATTGATGGGTGTATCCCAATTCCACCATGCTTAAGACCCACTGGACTGTAGTAAAGTGGGACCAAACACTTTGCCATATATCTATCCCATTACCAAACAGAGGAGAAGCAGAGGCTGGCATTCTAAAGACTGGTAAGTTGTCCTCGACAGATGCATCAAAATGTTTATTGCTCCCAGGCTGTCTAGATGAATTAGGAGCTGCTGCAGAAGAAGAGGGGTGATCGGCTCCTATAATCTCTGCTCTTTTTTTCCTCATAAGGTCCTGGTGGCGGAAGACAAGAATGCTTTTTCTTTGGGACAGGTGTATATACGTCCAAAGATTTGAGCATTGCCCTGGAATCCTTCAGGTTATGCAATTAGACATCAGTCTGCTCAGAAGGCACTCAAAGGGCAGGTCCTGTATGGTCTGCTGGACCTCTAAGGGAAAATCTGTTGACTGGAGTCATGAATATCTGTGCATTGTAATGGCTGATGCCATGGTCCTAACAGCAGATTGGCAGCATCCAAATCTGCCTGAAGTGCAGTTCTAGTCACTAATTTACCCTCATCCACTCAACCAAGAAATGACTCTCTCGCTTCCTCTGGCAGATTCTTGCTAAACTTTAATACACTGTCCCAGAGGTTAAAAGTTGAAGCGCCCAAGTACAGCCTGTTAAGTGCCTCGGTTTCAAGTGCACTCAATTACCTTTGTCTGCATGGCTGCTGGACTTTGGTGCCAGGGAACTTTCTGTCCTACATCTCTTTGGCTGTTTGAACTCTGAAAGGCAAGAGATTCCAAACTGATGCCAGAGATCCCCAAAGGCTGCCTCCTGGGTCTGCCCTGAAAGACAGATCACTTTTACAACTCTATCACTCTTAGGATTTAGATGGTAATTAGGATTCATTGGCATGTATGTTTGCTTGTTTTAACCTATAAATAACTCTTATTCCTTTTTCCTAGTTAATAAACGTTTAGATAGTTTATTACAAGATTGGTTACAGGTGTTGTCTTTGGTGTAAAATCTAGGCTATCAATTGATCTGGGGGTAAGTGACTTGTCTGTTGGGACCGGAAGTAACCTGAATGTGGTATGATTTTTGGTGGTTGTAGGTGACCATTATCACTAAGTCCCAGTTTGTCTGGGTGGCAAGGTAGACTGTGACTACAAGGTAAGACTGTTATAGTGATCCAGGAGTTCACATTTGTTAATGACTTGATGAAATCTAATTATAGAATGCACCCCCCGTTTGGGTTATCTGCCCTCTTTTTGACAGTCTGCCCTGAGGTAGGCACTCATAGGCACTTCAGACAGCGTGACAGCCCCAATACCAGTAACAGAACCCCACAAAGAGAACTGAAAGGGAACTTAATACTAAAAACTATCTAACTAAAACTAAGGATAAATGGGCACCTACTATGTACAAAAAATAGATAAATGGGAGGAAAACATGTGAAGCCAAGGTAACAGGCTCCAACAATTGTCACGGGAGGTAAGAAAGAACTGAGGAGGATTGGGGGCAGCTCTGCCCTTTATACTTTATGTAAGGCAGCAAATGGCACATGCGCTGCCCTGATCAGTACCACTGAGGGAAAAATCTCCAACAGTGTACTGGGCACGCACACACCTGAAGTGGAATGGATGTGTGTAATCACTCGAAGAACATAATAGAAACTTAGATGTTACAGGCTGTGCAAGAGGCCTGCTGGCTGAGCTACTGTGCAGTATTACCAGCAGAACCTCAGTGTATGTGGAAATATTCTTTGCAGTGGACCCATATCAACTGCTGTGGAAGGCCACTTTAGGGATGAGCTGGTTTGAGAGCACTGGTGCACAATTATACAGACTTACACACCAAGAACATGAACACTATATTCCAACCCATAAACTTGAGCAGCAGACACAGCAGATGGGAATTGGGTAGGGTGGGGTGAGGGCTGCACAGTATACAGTCTTCCTTGCTGACCCTAGATTAGGGGAATGAATTTCTTCCTGCCCAATGCCCTGTAGACTCCACCTTCATAAAGCCAAAATCCTCAGGCTTTATGCAACCCTCATATGATATTACTTCAAATGGGTAAGATTTATATAATCAATAATGATGTGTATATAGTAAGTTCCCCACTAAAACAAAAGAGAAGAGAGTCCATTCATAACACTACTTTACTGGAGTCTTAACATTTAGAAATATTTGACAATATGGCAGTAGCTGGAAACAACCGTTTACAATATGTATGAGTTCAAGCTTACAAGCAGCTTCACGGGACAATGACATTCTGTAGTAACTCTATTATCCTTTTACACTTCTTATACAACACATCCATTCTATACTATGTACCTAGTCGTAGATTCTGCTGGAGTCTCTCTTTTCCATTTTAGCTCACTGCTCAGGCAAGCTTATTTTCCCCAAACTTTATTATTGAATATTTGTCTTTTATAGCAGAAAAAAGTGGAGGGGGGAGTAGGAGGAAAGAGAGAGAAAGTACCAGGATACAACAACCAGGAAATATTTTAAGAGTGTAGATAAATGACAGTAAAATATATGTTCTTTGGTTAGCAGGCAGAAAAAAAACACTTGCATACATGATAGATACACACTAGCATTCTAAAGCAGGAGACAAGAATGTCAAGAGTGTATTCTTCCCCCACTGCCAGATGGAAGGGCTATTATTATAAATGAAAGGCAGCAGTAGTGGATGCCAGGCACTTTTGTTGTGTGCCAGATTCTGAAGTCCAGATGTAAGCAGGTTACCCCTGGGACAGGACAGGCTTCAGCTCCCGCAGTAGAATAGAACCAATCACTGTTTTCTCAGTGTTTATGATGAGCTGTGCTGTAGAACCTTCCTTCAGCTCCACTGTGACTAGCATTAATGACCCACTGTGCACAGTTTTAGCTGCAAACCTGGAGGAAAGAAAAAAAAAATCATGAAGGCCTTCATATAAAGCCAAATGCTGGCAGTGTATTGTTTCTAAAGTTAAATTAGTTTAAATTTCAAACTTTTTCAATTTAATTCAGTACAGGGGCAACCCCTAAATCCCCCCTACAAATTCCTCAGAAAAAGGATTTGTACAACGCTGCATCAATGGCCTTATTTAGATTTTAGTATCTAATAAAGACACAGATTTAATGCAAGATTTTTTGTTTAGTATTATGGATAAGAAAGTCCCTTTAAAAGAAAATTATTGTTTAGACTCTAATTTTGTGTATTAACACATTATACTTCAATCGAAAGAAACTATTCCACTATGCACCAGTTACTTAAAACCAATTGTATTCATAGTTAAAGGATAAACTTCAGTATTTTATACTCAAAATAACTAAATCTAATATTAAAAATGGTGCTGTGAAGATGTTACGTATTTTCTAATTGTTAAAATGCAGCCTTTTGAAAATGTTTTATCTGCATGCCAATTGATGAATTAATTTTTCTTAAATTATACAAACTTAATGCCCAACATGACTATATGAAATGATGTTATATAACAAAATAATCATTCTGAAACCCCAGATCTCCCCCGCCCTTAATTTATTTTACCTCCATAATATTTGACACACTTTTCTATTGACTAAATACTGTAAAAAAGCGAGATCTAATGCTTCATTATTAAATTCCAAGACATGAAGAATCCACTAATTACATGGAATTAAAAGCAAAACTATCCTTTTAAGCACTGCAATTGACTGAAAAGCCATTTTAGGCACAATGAACTTCTGTCAATCCTGTTAATTCATTCTGCATGCACAGCCAGGCCCCAGAGACAGGAAGGAAGAGGATGGCAACAGCCTAGTCTTCCATTTTCCACAAGGACTGCACCACAAAGTGTGGTGCGTGCGTGTGTGTTATTTGAGAACAACAAAGTTGCTGCACATGGGCTTTTGAAAACACTAACAAGTGTAGAGCAGGTCTGTGACCTACTCTGACCCCACTTTGCAGGGCCAATCCCCTCTCCCCTTTCTGAATGACACGTGTCTGAATCAGAGCCATCTGCCTCAATTTGCGCAACATCTTCAGTCACAAAAGGACCCAGTTAGCCCTGACAACAGCTCACAATACATAAAAATAAAACTGCTGTGCTGACAGCACGCTGTCGGCTATTCAAGAGCAAACCAACTGGTCAGTGTCTCATGTCTGACAATTAGCGTGGGCCTTGCAAAGCGCCTACTGGGGTCCTTAGGGATCTGTTTAATTACCATCAGCATAAAAGAGGGAGTTTATCAGGAGATACTCAAAAAACTTCACTCCAGACTTAATTAAAATATTAGCTACTTAAGCAGGAAGCAGATTCTCTTTAAATGAGATGTAACTTTTAAAAAATTATTTTTAAGCACATCAAGATCTCCTAACACATTACACTAATTTAGGACACAAAGCTTTTCCCAAAAATTACCCATCAGAACTCAATATATTTCCGTTGTTCAGATTATAAATGTATTCTAACACTTCTCCCTCTAATATTAAAATCTTACTTTTACCAAACTACAAAACTACCACTATAAAAATTAACTAGCTAGTTAGTTTTGTCTGTCATCTTGGCTATTTGCTTCACAATGTAAATGTCTCACGTTGATTTTGACAAGGTGGTAATTATGTAAACAATAGTCTTATTAGTCTCTTTATTTACTTAACACTTCTGTCTTGGGACTACACAGAAGCAGATTATGTTTGAATGCACACATAAAAAGCTCTGAAGTTGGAGATCCTGCAGTGTTTCATAGCCCCAAGGCTCTTTTTACCCCTCCTTCTATTAAAAACTGAAAGTGATATAAAGTCAATGTTATGATAAAGCAAATGGAGTCCAAAGCCTCAACAGAGGTCAGTTTTGGTCAAACAGTTTTACACATGCCATTTAAAACACTAGGTAGGGGATATGCACTAAGAATAAAAATTCTCTAATGCAGATGAGAGTCTGTGTATTTGTTGCAGAATCTAAATATGTGGTGACTATTTCAACATAAAATGTTAGCATGTTACGATCTTTATTAAATGTCTGTTCTATTGGACACTGATTTGAAAACACCTACTGAAAGCAGAGGTCTAATGGAAAAATAATCTGACTTATTTCACCGTTAAAGAAAGAGCTAGTTAAATTGTAAATCTGTTTTGGGCTGTGGAAAGCAAAATCTGTTCTCTAAAATCCACAAGACCATTATATTGCCAAATTAGCTACAGTACAAACATATGCTCAAAAGGTATATACATTTCTGAAGCTAAACTCAGCTCCAAAATGATAAGGCAGCTGACGTTTGGATATACGATTAATGGTCAATAAGACCACTTGTGTCAATTATTCAGATATTTAAAAGTGGTGATTGTTATATTAGGATTTTCTGAGGACTATCTGGATTTTTAGGATAAACAGAAGAAGTCTTACCAGACTTATCAGATAGTCAATCCATTAGGATTTTAACAAAATTGTGTTCTTATCAACTAGTTTTTTAGATATCAGAAAACCATTCAATATCCTTCCGTATTGAAAATATATCACTTATATACAGTGCATTTACTCTTTATAGGAAGCTGCACACCACTTTTTGTCTCACAAGATCAGTTTTTATCCCTACTTTTTCTACCAGCGTACACTAACAAATGCAGGAAGCTATTCCATTTATTATGAAATTAGACTTCAGTGTTGCTTTGAAAGCTACACTGTAGTATCTCGCAAGCTTAAATTGTAAATAGTAGTTGTCTGTAGAGGCAGAAAAGACAAGACCTGGGACATCATTTAGGTGTGGAATGTTAATAGCTATTAGGAATGGGCCTGCTGTGACAGAAGGTAGGACACCAATAAACTTGGAAAAATATTAACAGTAAATGAGTACAAGTTCAATGTTTGCTATCAAAAAAGGAAAAAAAAAAAACTTTTACCAGTAGTTACAAAATGGTGGTATCTGAGATACTTCAATTGTTTTATACAATTAAACAATATATTTAAGATGGCTTCCGTATTATTAAAAAAGAGGATCCAGTTATTATTCATTTTTTATTTTATTCTCCTCCCACCATTGTTTGTATCAAACAGATTGAAAACTTGAAAATGAAAGTTTTCTTCTCAGAATATTTCTTCCTACAGCACACGTGTGTCATTTATAGCATTACTCACATATACTGGGCTATAGGTTTTTTTTTTTTCCTTTCGAAAAAAGCACTGAAGCTTGGGTAGGCAGAGAGGATGTTATACATGTGCAAAACCTGTCCCAGCAGATTAAAAAAAAAAAAAAAAGGTAAGTCAAATAAGCCCGTCCATCATCCTTGAGACCGTCAGTGTAAACTCATCACGTCTTTCAAAAAGTTTTTTTGCAACGAGCATATACATAGTGGTTACCAATTTTTATTGAAATTAACATTTGTCAACAGTGATATGTGAAATATAGTTCTGTACTATTTCAAATAAGGAAAAATGGAGAATCTTAGATATTACAATGTGGTAGCATTTATCAAATATTGACTTTTTAATGATATCCACTGTACATAAAAATTGGAAAATATTTTCTGTTTCTGTAAACATAATATGACTAAAATTCACAGTCCAAATAATTAAAAATACAGAAATTCTTAGTTACAAGATATAATGCAAAAAATAGTAATTTACTCTAAATACCTGCTCTTAAATATTCAATATTTATGTAAAACAATGAGTTAATTTCTAGCAGCATATTCACAAACAGAACATTTGTTTACAACAAAACAAAGCTTGCTACAGTTAATTCAACAGTACTAAGACATACTTTTTCTTCTCATGGACAATCTTCCTGGTCTCTGATTTTTCTATTCTAAGTTCAATTTTCTCCTGTTTTCTGTTCTGCTGGTTATCAGAAGCTGTGACAATGGCCCACTCAGGCTAAAACTTTTTTTTTTCTATCCTGTACATGAAACCTTCAATTACTGCCTGCTGAAGCAGACAGAATCCTATTAGTAAGAAAGACGATCACAAGATGCAATGCCCTGCCCTAGCTGTACAAAAATAATTAGTCCGAAGTTGACAAATGTGTAATGAAGTTGCACAACAAATGTATGTAAGAAATACTGGTGTGAATCAGTCTTCTACTTCCAAATATCAGAATTAACAGCTATGAAGTACTATTTTCCAATGTGTTAACAAGAATAAATAAATACACGTTTGTAATTTCAGTACTATAAAGTTTTGACTTACCTTGGTTAATATTATATTTATACACAAATTTAACTTTGTAATTACCTAAGGATCTCAAAAATGATAAAATACTGGCTATTTATACTGCTTAACTGTCACAAACTTTAGAACTTGAATAAAGAAATAGTGGGGACAGCTTCAACAGCATACGTCTATATGGTTCTGACATGGGGGTGACCAAAGCATGTAATCTCAAATGTATTGAAAATAGAAAGAAGAAACACATTCAGAAGAAAAAAGTGAAAAATCATATTTTTTATTTTTAAAACTAGCAATTTTAATTTCTCACAAAATACTTCCCTGGCATCAGTTAAATTATTAAAAAGCAGAGAAAATGAGATTAAAAATATTTACACCACCGAAATGGTTTTATAGCCATTTTGATATCACCTCCTTTTCCCTTTTCAGATAGTGTCTCATGCTGTCTTGAAAAACAATTTTATTGAATTAGAAAGTTTCCTTAAAATTTTCAACATACTTGTTTCTATTAGCACAACATATTTTGATGTGAACATATTAAACATTTGGGTGTTTAATGAAAAACATGTTATTTTATGGATAAACTGTGACCAGGTATGCATTGTAGCATTTTTAGTTTAATTTTTAGCATTTTAATTTTTTCTGCCAAAAATAGATTCCAATAGGCTGGCCTCAGCTGTACCGCTGTAAAAACAGACGTGCAAATAAGCCTGTAAGACTTATCTCCTAATTACTATGTCTACTCCATGAAATGGTCAGGGAGGATGCTACATACACTTTCAGACTCCTCCATCAAATATCTATCATCAGCTCAGTAATCTATTCCACATCTGAAGCCTGAGAACCCAAGTCTGCTTCTCAAAACTTGGATTAGTTAAGAACTTGGATCAACACACTACCACCTCACCACCAACCTTAAACATACAGTAGTTAACCTGTTTTGTTCTTTCATCTGTTCTATTCTCCCGTACTATTCTGTTCTTAGGGAATCAGACATTTAACATGATAAGCATTTGAGGATTATGTACTTTGTTTTTGAAAACCGGCTATAAATTTCCATTTGCAAAAATGTATTAATCACAGAAAATAGTTTGTCTGACACAAAGTAAAATTAAATAAAAATGATCAGATCTTTTAAATTTAAAAAATTCTCATGTTTGGTTAGCTTTGCAAATGTTAAATGCTTTCTGTTTAAACAATTGACTCAGAGGTCGCTGTTTGTTTTTTCAAAGAAAATGCTGCACATATTTTGCCCTTTAATGCATTCAGATACAAAAGCAGTGCTGTCCTCTAGTGGACACCAAACAAGTTAAGATTGAACAATCTATTTTGATTAATTTAAGATCTAAATAGCTCTCACATACATGTTTAAAATGGTGGTAATCTGCATTAATTTCTTAGTATTTTTTTTTAATTAACCCCATAAGAAACATTCTAGCTGCTTGTATTAAACAACGTATCTAAGGAGTTAAAAGACTCTAATGGACTGATGTTATACAAAGATGTTTACTCAGTCGAAGTATTTCATACCTGTTAACCAAACTCTCTGAATGCTGATAATACCCGAAAACTTTACCAGCACTCAGCACTTTTCAGTGTATAGACCTTTTATTACCAATGAGAAAGTCTCATTTACTGGAATGATAAACACTTGGGGAAGAAACGTGGCAACACCTTTTAGCTATAGCCTCTGAATACTTCTTTAAAACATTCTACTTCTCTCTTGAATTAGGGAAAAATATTTACTTAAGGAATACTGAATAATAGGGAGGGCATTTTCTGGCATTTTATTACTGGCTGGAGGTATGAAAGGCCTGAGGCTTAACATAGTTGGTCATTAACAACCTGTAAGAATCTTTTCCTGAAAGTCATTATTACAGCTGGAGCTGTTATATATAGTGAACACTGAGCTGATGGGACTTGCACACCAACTTTAGGTCAGAGAGTTCTTCCAAAGTTACTAAAAACTGAAAAGGTGATATACACACACAAAAGAAATTTCCCAGCTGGATCCTTGAGATTGATTCAGAATACATACATACATACATACATGTGCATCTACATACACACACAAAAAATACCCCCCAATTAGACTGTGCCCATACTAAAAGGGTGGGGGGGGATGATTGATCAGCAGGCATACCTTTCTTTGAAAACAGAAATTGTCTTGTAAATCAAAACTCACTTTCCTCAGAGAGAGTCTGATAAATCCACCGTGTCTGGCATGTGACAGATAGTGAAATGATAGGAAGGGGTAAGCACAATCAGAATATCAGGCTGAAGTACAGGAGGACAGAGGAAGCTATTGATGAATCAATGAGGACACTGCAGAGTTCCATTTTTTAGTATTTTATGAAAATATGTATATTGGATCAGGTTGCTGTTCTTCCACCAATACACAGGACTTCAATACTCATCTGCTGTAATGTGCTCATAATCCTCCTTAATTACATGTGTCCCCAGTATATTTTTGATTTAGGTAGACATGACATCATAGTGGGCTTTCTTTCTTCTTGTTTTGGGTGAAAATTCAGGAACAGAACTTGACTTCCTGTACTGTTTTTTCCTTTTAAGGATTAAGTGTCAGGATTCTCAACTATCACTGCAGATGCTCAAGTTATGAGAAAGGTAGGAATGCGATAGTTGCATTTTTGTGTTTTGGATTTGGGCAAAATGCTGGGAGGAGAATATTGTGATTTCTGTTAAAGATTTGTTTGGCTACAGAGATGAGTGTCCTTAGGGCCACATATGAGATAAGAAATCTCTACTAACAAAGCTTCTAAGTTCTGATGCTGTCTGGAAAGAAGAGATGGCCATTACAAAGACCATTTTAACAGTTAGGAATGAGTTGGCTATTAAGCTCATTGTTTCAAAAGCTGTAACAGACCGTGAAACAACAGATTAAGGACAATAAGAAGTTCGAGGTTTGATTTTCTCCAACAATGAAATGCAATCCAGCTATATTGGGTTAAGAGGATAATGACCTTTCCCATCTCAAAGCAGGAGGACTGACGTTATTGCTGCCAGGTGTCCCTTCAGAGCGTTGGCTCATGGTTAGGCCATCCTGAAGAAATTTCACAACAGAAAATATGTAGATGAGGTAGTCATTGTTCCTTTCCAAGCCACCTCATATCATTCCATGTCACTAAATGTGGATTCTTTGATAGATGCCAGGAGAGCATTGGATGATGATTATCTGAATAGGTAGTTCAGCTCATCTAACTTTGCTCAGTATCCACTCTGCTAGACTCGGGTTTTTCATTTCACTCATTGATCAGGCCCTCTGTGAGTAAATCCTCTAAAGAGGAAGTTCTATGACAAGTGTGTTCCTAGCTACATCAATTTGCAGTATAGCTCAGATGGCCATGAGATTGGGGAAGCTAATATCATACTGGACTATTTGATCAGGAGGGGTTTCAGGGTGTGGAGGAGAAGTAATATACTTTTGTATGGCACCAAATGCTGGGCACTGAGGAAGAGACAGGTGAAGCTCTTGAATATGGTGAAAATGAAAATGTGAAGATGCATGCTTGGAGTTACAAGGATGGATCATCTTTGGAAGAAATGAATTAGGGGAAGTGTGAAGGTGGTACCAATTATAGAAAAGCTGAGGGAATCCAGGCTTAGATGGTTTGGGCATATGAAAAAAAGACTGGAAAAATATATAGGAAACTGGGTGTTTAACTTATAAGTGGAGGGTCAGAGAAGGACTGGAAGACCCAAAACAAGATGGATGGATACAAGAGTACTGATTAGCCATGGAGTTTCCAAGAAACTGCTTCAAGACAGACTGGAATGGAGAAGAAAGACTCCAAAATCCGACCTCATACAGATGGACTAAGGCTAAAAGAAGAAAAAGCAGGGGAAGGAATACAGGTATAAGGTAGCCTTGGGATGGCCTGATTCCCTCACTCCATTATTCCAGTTTAAACAGACAATTCTATTGACCCTAAAGGAATTACACAAGCATAAAACCAAAGTAAAGGAACAGTGAAAAAGGTCCAGTGTGTTCTTCACATCTGGTCTTTTATCTTTGAGCAACAGATTTCTCTTGTGTCTGCTACTGCCAACAAATTGATGAGCTGTTACTGTATTTTGTGACAGATGAAAGTGTAGTGTTCAGAGACCATTTCCCTGGGTGCACCCATCTTTTTGAACCAATCTGCTTGACACTTAGGTGCCTTTTATGTGCATGATCTTGAGTCTCATTATATGGTACTTTGTCAATTACAAGAAGGCCATGGTTTTTAAGAAGTGTAAGTCATTCCAACCTTTCGATAAAGTATGCAAAAGTTTGCAATGACTAACCACACTTTTGTGAGCACTTTGGGTGTTGTTAAAAGCCCAAATGAAGTAGGGTTTGTAAGGGAAATGGAAGGATATGAAAGCAAACCTGAGGAACTTTTAGTGGCTACATCTGATGGGGATGTACAATTTCACTTCTTGAAAGTAAACTGATGAGGAAATTCTCTAGATGAATGCTGGTGAGGATCAAGGCTCATGTCTCAATCTGGAATTTCTTGTTCATAGTGGGTAAGCTGAGAATCCTAAAGTCTAGTACTGTCTTCAACCCTCCAGGTTTCTTAAAAAACATGAAAAAGAATGGAATAAAACTGCTATGAATTTCTCCTGAAGCATGGGGAGCAACTTACATTATTGCCCATTTGGAGAAGAGATGGTAGATGATAGTCTGAGAAACAATTTCTGAGTGTTCTCTGATGACCTTAGTTGCACAAAGCAATTTACATGGCTCTTCTCTAATTCGGTTATTCATCTTCTTATTTTATGGACTGAATGGTCTATGGTAAATGTGCCACACTGGCAGGAAACCAGACAGACACCTACTAATTTAACAGTCCTTCCTTGCCCATGAGCAGAGTCATTCAGACTGCTTTTATTCAATGGAGGAAAGGGTCCCAGAGCCTTAGTATGCTTTTTGTCCTAGAGTTTATCTAGATATTTATATGGTCCTCATCATCATTATATCTGAACTGCAAAAAAACCACTATAGAAAGACAAAATCTAGAGCAGTTACCCCAGTCACTGCCTAACCTAATGCCTACCTACACTCCTTTTGAGATTTTTAGTAAATAAAAATACTTTAAGCATGGAAAGATCTTCATAATCTCTGTGAAATAAGTAGTTATTTAAAAGAAAAAAAGATATTCACATAATTGATTGCAGTTTTCATGTTTAAGGAGGATTATAGCATGTTTGTTGCTTCTAAAAATAAGATTTTTCTCCTTAAATATATTACATATTTTGTTAGCGTAATAGTCTTTATTTTATCTTTTAATGTAAAACATTTCCTCTTGAAAACAAACACGTTATACACAATATGTATAGTTGAAATAGTTTAATCTTCTCCAGAATAGGTAAATGAGTGCACAGCCTATATACATGGCTGTAAAGTGCACACTGGCCTAATAGGCATGTAAGCTGGTTTCAGATTTGGGTCCATTGAATTTAATAGAAGCAAAACAGTGGATTATAGTTTACTCTAAAAACGTAAAAAAACAAAGATTTGAAGGTAGTTCTTCAAGTTCGTGTATACTATTATACTCATTCACTACTGAATGCAAAGTTTGTAACAGTCACAAAGATACAATGGAATAGATTGTATTATCTGATATTTTGTTCAAGTACAGTAAAAATTTGTTACAATATAAAATTATTTTACCTGTCAAGCAAATGCATTCATCTGACAGATCCGCTCTTATTTGACTGTCTTTTGGTGCATGTTATTCTTTTAACATGTCTGTTTACCTAAATCAGGTATTTATTTGAAAGTCTTTCACTGTATTTTTCCCTTTGTTTTTATTTGGTGCAAAGAATGTGTGATCTCAATAGGTCTAATAGTTTAAAAGGCATTCATTTAAGTGGGTCCTCCCTCCAACATACTGTATATGTTACAAATTTATTATGTAGGCCAGTATACTGGGGCTGACTGAAAAATGAGATGTTCAACTGTTCATGCATGTTAGACAGGTCACTAAACTATATAAATTCATTATAGATCCATATAGTGTCATACCAGGCAATATGAACTTCTCTGCATCAGTAGTAATGTTGTAGCAGCATCCACACTGACAATGTGGAGACAATCCTTTGAGGAGTTAATATCAAGCTGCACAGTGCAGGCCAAAGCAAATAAGTTAGAATGGCTATTGTTAAGCTTTTTCTGTTTAAAAAAAAAAAAAAAGAAAAAAAGAAAAAAAAGGTGGGGGAAGGGAGATAAGTACCAGATATTTCCAACAAATAAACTCAGGTGGTTCCCAGAACTACAAAAAATGAATACTAAAGGCAAGAGCAGAAACAGGTTCTACTGCATAGTTTTCTTTCCTACACACCACCCTGGAAACAAACAAACAAAAAAGTCAAATAAAAATGTTATGCATAAAAATAGCTGCATCAGAATTTTACTGGGGTTTCTATTTTAATAATTCCTCCAAAATAAGTAAAATTTCACAATGGAAAAAAAGTAAAGAAAATGAAAGCAGGAATTTGACTTTGGAATGAAATTGGGGCACTGTTCTCAGGTCTGTTAGTGTAAAAAGTAAATATTACGTATTTATTTCCGTTATTGCTCAAAGCAGTAGGTGGGTTGTGTAAATATAAAAGGGGAGGCACAGTCCCGGCCCCAAAGGATTTACAAGCTATAGGAATTTGCAAGACAAAGTTATAGCTTTGCTTACTCTGCTGGCAGAAGTAACTGCATCTAAAAATACCACTTGAACAACAACAACAAAAGTCTAAAGCAACAGTGGCCACAGGTTCAAAAAAGTACACTATTCTGAGCAACACACTGAGCTTCCATGGTGAATTAAATCCATAGAATTTGGACTTCGGTTACTCAATTGTTTTAGGAAGCACCTGGGTAAGAGATGAGATCTCACAGAGGAAAATTGTCAATATATTTTCTGATAGGATTAAATGCAGAAGATTAACTCTTTCAAAGGTATAAAGAAAACTTTTTTTTCTAGGATGCACAGGAGAAAGAAAAAATAATTACATATTTTGCACCCAAAAGGAGATGTCATGGACAAGAGGGAAGGCCTTTTCATGCACCAGTAACTGGTTAAATGACAGGAAACAAAGAGTAAGAAGAAATGGTCAGTTTTCACAGTGGAGAGTGGTAAATAGTGGGGGTCCCCCAAAGATCTGTACTGGATCCAGTACGGTTCAAAATTTTCATAAATGATTTGGAAAAAGGGGTAAACAGTAGGTGACAAAGCTTGCAGACAATAAAAAATTACTCAAGATAGTCAGCTCCAAAGCTGACTGTGAAGAGTTACAAAGGGACATCATAAAAGTGGGTGACTGGGCAACAAAATGGTAGATGAAATTAAAGGTTGATAAATGCAAGGTAATGCACATTGGAAAAAATAATCTGAACTATAAATACAAAATGATAGGTTCTAAATTGGCTGTTACCACTCAAGAAAGAAATCTTGGCGTCATCGTGGCTAATTCTCTGAAAACAACTGCTTGATGTGCCGCAGCAGTTAAAAAAGCTAACAAAATGTTAGGAACCATTAGACAGAAAATATAATGCCACTGTACAAATCGATGGTATGCCCACACTTTGAATCTGCATGCAGTTCTGGTCTCCCCAGCTCAAAAAAGATGTATTAGAATTCAAAGTAGTATAGAGAAGGGCAACAAAAATGATAAGGGTATGCAACAGCTTCTCTCCTAAAATGGATTTAAAAAATTGGGATTGTTCAATTTAGAAAAGTGATGACTAAGGGGTGATATGATAGAAGGCTATAAAATTATGACTGGTGTGGAAAAAGTGACTAAAATAGTATGATTTATCCCTTCAGATAATACAAGAAACAGCGATCACCTGGTGAAATTAATAGGCAGCAGGTTAAAGGAAACAAAAGGAAGTACTTCTTCCCACAATGCACAGTCAGCCTGTGGAACTCATTGCCAGGGGATGTTGTGAGGACCAAAAATACAACTGAGTTAAAAAAAGAATTAAATATGTTCATAAAGGATAGGTCCATTAATGGCTATTAGCCAAGATGGTCAGGGACTCCAACCCATGCTCTGAGCGTCCCTAAGCCTCTGACTGTCAGAAGCTGGGACTGGATGACAAAGCTTGGATCCCTTGAAATTGCCCTATTCTGTTAATTCCTTTTGAATCATCTGGCACCAGCCAGAGTCAGAAGACAAGATACTAGACTAGATGGACCATTGGTCTGACTCAGTATGGCCATTCTTATGTACCCATGTTATAGCCTAATATAAAGAGAATGTTTTCTGGATCTTGTTGTAAAAGTTACTGGTTATTTGTCTCAGGCTTCAGAAGGATTCCACTTATTCACTTACGTGAGTCTAGAGTCTATTACAGTGGTCCAATCAAGATCTGATCGTGCACATACCATGAGAAGAAGAGCAGGCTGAATATACCACATAAGCAATTTCCTGACATTCTCTAAAACTGAATTTCTTCTCCAAAGTGTGAAGCTTTCAATTCCATTGCAAGGCTATCAAGGAATACAGAAATCTGCTGTACAACAAGGACAATAGCATTAAGTGGAAGCAAGAAGACATTAAGCAAAGGAGCTGAATTTTTATAGCGGATGTATGATTGCTAGTGATTTCATTTTTGCAGACATCCCTGTGACCAGGGCACCCAGCCCCAATGAATATTTAAGCAAGCTCAAACTAGATCCCGAAATATATCTAGTCATCTCTTAAGAATTTATGATAAATTCCAGGAATGAACCACTTTTTAAACAATATTCTTGAGAAAAAACTTGGCTTTCCCAACCGACTAAATACTAAATAACTCTTCCAAGTGAAAAATTCTGACTGTAGTAGCAGCCATCTGTCAATATCAAATAATGAGACAAAATAAACCATATATATATATATATATATATATATATATATATATACACACACACACACACACACTAATATTTAATACTGAGCCTTGTGTACTTCTGATAGAAAGCTGCAATAATTATAAAAAGATAATTTTTGCAGATCTGTGGATGCTAAAAATTCTCCCCATTAAACAACTCCTATTACAGACTGAAAAGATTCCACCTTGAATTGGGGCAAAAACCCAGTGAAAATCTAAGGCTATGCGCTAAGCTCTCCTAAATACTTCAGCCTAGGAACTGAGAACGTGCCTTTGACTGAAGAAACCGGAAGAATAGCATAAAAATCTCAGTAGTTTTGGGTGCAGTTGTTTCTAGAATCTTTTTTTTTCCTTTGAGTTTTAAGGACAAGTACAGAAAATGTACTGAGTTTGACGAACCTTAGGCAAATTCAAAGTAATAACCATTTGAAATTTTTAGACAGACCCCATTTTCTGATATGTTTTTACACAGTGAGAACATGGGTATGTTTTGCCACCTTCTTAAAGGAATGAATAGGAAAGGGGACATGGAGAAAATCTGAATTTAAATTTTTCTACCCCTCTTGTCTCTACTATAACACAACATGCAATGAAAATGTGTTCTGTGACACTGGCATGATATTCTGAAGATTTTTGGTTTTTGAGGAAAACTGCATTGATCTTGGGAATCAGTCTGGTTTTTGACTAAGGAGAGGCAAAACATTTTATCTCAAAAAATATTCAACCACTTTATCACAATTATCCCCCAAAAGTCTGCCTCCATGAATGGTAGGGATGGAAAATTATTTGTTGTTGATACTGTGGGGGACACAGGCTGAGCCAGAGAAACCAAATAGTATCACGCCAGTGGCCATGAATCTGCCAAACTCTTAAAAATGTCCAATGTAGCATCAGCCAAAAGACAGTAGCTAAAGTGACAACCCAATTTTAAAAAAATTCTTTGTTTATAAAGTTCTCTGATGGACAGATACAGCCTTCTTGACATGCCTCAAACAAATTTTAGGAGCACTGGTGAGACTGGGGTATGGATATGGAATTAAGGTAAAGAGAGAGTAAGGCTATGTCTACACTAGCACTTTTGTTGGTCAGGGGTGTAAGACACCTCCCCTCCCCCGACATAAGTTTTACCAACAGAAGCACCAGTATGGACAGTGCTATGTTGGTGGGAGACACTCTCTGCTGACATAGCTACCGCTTCTTGTTGGGGGTGGTTTAATTATGCCTCTCTGACATTGGCAAAGAGCAGCTACATGGGACACCTTAAAGTGGCGCAGCTGCAGCAGTACAGCTGTGCTGCTGTAAGGTCTCTAGTGTAGATATAGCCTTTGACCGACAAAAGTTTTACCGACAAAAGTGCTTGTGTAGACATCACTGAAGTAACTTGCCCAAGGTCACCCAAGAAGTTGGTGGCTAAGCCAAGAATTGAACCTAGATTGAGTCCCAGTCCAGTGCCTTCATCAAGAGAGTGTCTTGCTCTGAGTTTTTTAGGTCAGATGTGGAGGTTATAGTTAGAGCTGGATAAAATTTGTATATTGTATACACTAATCTGTCCTTCACAGTGTCCGTTAGCCTTAAAACAGATGCTGATGAGGAGAGCATGGACCCCTCTAGGACTCAACAAATGAGAACTCTGAACCAGGTGACTGAGTGTGGTCTGATGGAAATGACTGAAACAGTGGCGGACCAGGGCATGGCTCCCAGGTTCTGCCGGCTGCCCTGCCCATAGCATCCTCCTCCTCCTCCTCCTACGGTCATGGGGCGAGGCAACCCTACTTTGCCTGATGCCCTACAGTGCCCCTAAGATCCGCTCATAGGGAGTGATTGGCGCCACTGCTGTACCTGGCAGCATCCCGCAAACCGGCTCCATCTGCCAGAGTGAAAGCTCTATGGCCAGCGGCTGCAGCAGACACCTGAGACATAGTATGCCACTGGACTGAATTCATCTTAGTATGTATGTCTACACCTGGGAGCAATCCTCCCAGCTAGGATGGACAGACTTGAACTAGCATGCTAAAAATAGCAGCACAGATGTTGTAGCTTGGAGCTCAGACCAGGGGGTCAGGTGGGCTTGAAAGCTTGAGCTGCTACCCAACTTGCAATGTCCACACTGCTATTTTTAGCAAGCTAGCACAAGTCTGTCTACCTGGGTTGTGAGGCTCGCTCTCAGCTTCAGTGTAGTCATATCCAATGTTACCCTACTAATCTGATCATGTCTGAGTATTCCATGGTTGACCGTATCAAATCCCACAGGGAAATGCAGGTGACTCATTGTTCCTGTAATGCTTCCAAGACATCCTGGTATATGAATGGGCTAAATTCAAAGGAAGGAATGTATCAGATTATCAGTCCTCTGTGCAATGAGTGGTTCCGAACATTCTGAGAGGCTCTTTCAGAAGTGGGTGATTTTGTCAGAAATAGACAAATGCTTTTCTTGCACGTAAACAGGAAGTGCTCAGATCTCAAACTGATAGGGTGTTCAGTTCAGAACTGGCAGGTATATCTTCCAATTCCTAAATCCTCATCTAGTTTAGAAATCAGTTCCAGGGATTGAGTAGTTGTGAAAGTAGGGGTAGAGATTACTTGAGAAAAGCCAAGCTCGGGTAGGTGGTTTTGGGCCATACTGGAAACTATTTGTCAACTTGGACAACTTCCAGACATTAAACCGTGGGAATGTCATATCCATGTCAAACAGTATCTCAGTGAAGTCTCTTAGAAAACTTTTGGTGTTTAGAGGTATAGAAATTAACTGCATCCACGTTAGACTTGTCTCTGGATTTGCCACAATTGTATGACTTCTGAAAATTTTAACCAACATTTTTCAAAAGTGACCTAAATTTCAAAGTAAGTCAATGGAACTTATGGTCCTAGGTGCCTAAATCATATTTGGGAGCAAGGCTCCAAAGTCATTTAGGCACTTTTGAAAATCTTACCCTTTTTCTCTAGGTGGCCCCTTTTGTACTTGAGGTTGGACTAGAAAAAGTTGGCTACTCTGACTGGTCTTTAATGAATCTAGGTCTTTGGTTCCTCAGTAGACAGGGAGGATGAGAAGAGCTAGCATCTGAGCCTGAATTAACATCAACATCCAGTCAGGATTCTGTGATGCCAGCCAGGTCAGGAGTCTCTTCTGACGTGATCATGGATGATAAAATCTTCCTGACTACTGATTCTGCCACAGGCTGCTGCATTTTGAACTAAATAGAGATATTTTTAAAGGAGACCCAGAAATGGATTAGTAAAGAGTGTTGTAAGTCAGGATGGAGGCAGATTGGTAGATCTGAATGGAGAAAGTAGCTTGACATTAGTCCTCTTTCATGTTTACCAAATTTGGATATACAAAAGGAAGAAAAAGCTCTAAATCAATTTAATCATACTTACCTGTGAGGAAATATAAAAAAAATGCCTTTTGGAACTCTGAACGTGTACACTCATTTTTCTCCAGTGAAACTCCACATATCTACATCTACAAATGTAAGATTACGTACATTGACACTGAATCACTTTGTTCCTACTGCATGTGTTCGTTTTAGCTTACCTGTGTATGTTATCTTGACCAGATGGAACTACACCCAGGTTTGCTGCCTTTACCACCTTCTCAAGTATCACAAGTCGGGTGGAATTCTGTGGAGCAACAGTGATTGTTGCAGATGTCTCATTCATTCCGGTCAGCATTCCTGAAATATTAAGAGAAGTATTTCTTTATAATACTTCAGGTTTCTTTACGAAATCTACAGAAACAGATATCTGGCTTGTTACTGAATAAGAGCAAAAAGATTTGTAAACCTTGTTTTTCTAGATTGTCTCTCTTCTAGAAAATAACATACAAAATTAAACAATTTATCAAGAAACTGACTTTAAAAAATTTGGGTAGATTTAATAAAAACCCAAATTAATTTTAACTTGTAATTTAAAATAATTTAATGTTATTGAAAAGAGAACAGTAATAACCGAATGATGATGTAATATTAATAAAACTGTACAGCCAAAGTGGTTCCTTTTCAGAAAGAGTACATAATATAGAACAAAGCTAACGTACAGATATGAAATGTTAAACAAAGAAGTTCTGAAATAAGACAAATTTGAACTACAGGCCAGACCTAAAGAACTTGTTCAATCACATGAGAATAAAACCACTATTCTCAGTTGTAATTTCATTGCAGTTTATTCTCTGAATTTCATTTATTTTCTTAGTCATCAATCAGATCAGTTTAGTTCTTGAAAATAATTTTAACTTTATCAGAGTAGAAACTGAAAAACACTGTTCACTCAGCTAGTATCTGTCTCTTAAAGAATGTAATGACAAACTATGTTGAATTAAAATAATTTGAATGTCACTACAAAATACAGCTAAAATATCAACCCTCCATGCTAACGTATGAAAAAAAATGGAATCAAAATGAAAGGAGAAATGTAATTCAGGAAGAATTATAAGAAATTTTTTTTCTTACATCAACAGCCAGTGCTTAAAAGAGCATTTAGCAGGTCATCTATGTTAATTAAAATTCAGGGGGGAAAAAAAGCCCCTAGATAGCTTCACACTATGCATGTCCTTATATGAAAATTCTGCAGGAATCTATGCTATATTCAGATGCTAAAAACTGTTGGTAAAAACGATGAAATGTAGGACCTCAAGTAGAAGTGACAAATAGTTAAACCAGTTTCATATATTTATATGCCAAATAAAATTAAGTAATAAAAATCTTTTAAAATTCTCAAAAATTCCACCCTTTTAGAAATGTATGCACAATTATAATATATGGCAAATTCCATTCAGATGCTTAATACATTTGATTTCAAAAGTCAACATATACATACATTAGAATCAGTTTTTGTCACAAAACCTGAAATTCTGGATAAAACAAAGCAATTATTAAGTAATATAGGGATATTTTAGAACATGATTTACTCATGAAAAGAACAAAAATGAATATGTATCTTCTATAAAAAAATCAGAATTAGCATTATCTAACCTTGGAAACAGTACATTTTGTTTTAGATTGTTTAACTTCAACATTAGGCAAAAGCTTTAAAAACTACATAAGCAATCTAAAACTGCTTTTAAGCAGAGCACAGGGACTGACATAACACTGCTGAGAGATGTGTGTACTCATTTAGGATTTAAACCTTCTCCATTAAGCTCTATTGAAGAGCAAATGCTGAATAAATGAATGCTACTATGTTTATGTTAAAAGCCTGTTTCCCACAGCATGTAATTAAAGGAAATGTTGTACAAAGCCAGTACTTTTGTCAAGCTTCTGTAAATGGAAAGATGGATAGCACTCAGAGAAGTGAATGCATTGCTTCATATTTAACCTTAACACTCTTGTCATTAATGGTTTGTCTAACTTGTTCTATAAAAGACAAGGTACTGCTCCATTGAAGTAAAATTAAAAAAATCAACTAAACCATGCTTTTCAGAACAGAAGATTCATTATCGTTGACTAATGTATTGGCGTAAAGCAAAGTAACATCCTATCAAGTAAGGCACACATTCAATCTGCCTTTCCACCCCCCTTTATTTTTAACTCATGCTGTTTTATTGTTATAGGCAATTTGTACCACTCAGCATGACAGTGTAAACTGAATCAAGATTAATTTACATGCAAAAGAACACTTAGGAGAGCAGCATGGTAAGCAAATGTATTGTCTCGATTGCTGAGGTGGAAAAGAACCTAGAAAGAAAAAAAGGTGCTCTAATTAAGGGGCATCAAATATGATTGCTTGTGGTAGTTAAGGGCCAGAAAATAGTAAATGTCTGACCATTTAGAGAATTAGCATCTTGCTTATTAGGAACACAAGTTGGATACATAAATCTTAATAAAATTAAGTAAACGTTGTGTTTTTTTAATCCACGGCATTTCTAAATTAAAATGTGCCAGGTATATTTGACTTACTTTAAAAATTTTGCAAAATTATCAATTACATTCTTATCTATGAAAAGGATTATAAAATGAAGCCGATTAAAACAACTGTGTATATACTTTCAAAATAAAAATGTTAACGGTAAAAATACTAATGAATAACCAGTTATAAAAAACATGTGCCACTTTTAATGTGGCATTACTCATTACAATCTAAGAAAACTTTGGTCAGCACACAGAAAGGTAATTAATTTGGGTTAACTAATTGTTACAATGAACCAAAAATACACAGTTTGAATAATAAAAGAAAATGCAACTGGAAAAAATTATACTCATACAAAATATATCTGATATATCATCATCGATCAGAGAAGACTGAGCTCAATCCTAGTGCTTTTGCCACTGATTTCAAAAGGAATGGAATCAGGCAAGATATTCGAATAGAAGCCCCTCTACTACAGTTCTTACTCAGGCAGAATTCCCACCTAAGCGAAGTGGAGTTTTGTCTGAGTAAGTGCTGCAGATCTGGCATGGAATACTGAAGCCTAAAACACTGAAACAAGTATTTAAAATCACAAAATTAATTTGTCCATTGCTTCCAAATGGTCAAATCACAAAAACACAACATTAATTAAGCTGCTGCTCAGTGGATAGAGAATTAATCATCCTGAAAGAGGTTTTCCCAGTTCAGAACTGAGAGCAAAGTGAGATACTGTGGCACAGCTCAGCATATGATGCAAAGCATATAAATAAATACGGCTTTCCGTTTTCTAGTGTTGCCACCAGGAAACCTTCACAAGCATGAATATTCAGCACCCTGACTGTCCCCTTCCTTCTTATGTCATGGGGGAAAAGGAAATACACAAAATTTGACACACAATGCAAAGCACCATAGTGTACCTGAGTGAAGATGGAGACCATGAATTGTTTTCTTGCATATTGATAAAATGTTGTATATTCCCTCCTTTGTATTCCTAATAGATTGCACATGCAATTTAGACAAATATTTTTACAAGCCATGTGTATCTTCTAATTTTTCCCCATACAAATTTGCCGCCACTCCTTCTTTTCACCCTCCACCATTTGCTATTATTAACTCTGAATACAAACATAAAACAAAGTATCTCTGGATACAAGGTTTGAAACATCTTATGTCCAAAACAAGGAAAAATCATGGAAAATGAAAAATAAAGTGTATAAAACAGATTCATTTGGAGAATGAAGTAAAATCAAAGTTAGCATGGAATAGAACCACATTCATTAACTTCTAAATTGACCTGTATTTTACTCTAGTAAGTTTTGCGTTGCTAAAATGTGAGGAAATTCATTTCTTATTTTGATTTGTGATTTTCATTTAGCAAGCCCATGTAGGAATTTTCTTAAAATACTCCAAGCTGTTCTTAGATCTGTGTAACAAATAAATACACATGTAAAGTTTAGAATTGAGACCTCTATTACCGAGTTTTCTAAAGCAGCTGAAATCTATAACTAAAAAGATACGATACAGGGTTTTTAAACCTGTGGTAAATTTGCCAGCATCAAGTCCTGCATCAAAGAATGAATTCAGCAAGACAGAAAGAACGATACAGAAATGCCAAGAGACCTTCATGGATTTATAAATACTTCATATAAACAAATTTTCAAATAGCTTTATTCAGAGTAGCCTTTCTGCTCTATTAAACATAGCAAACAGCTGCCAGATTTATTCAGACAAATAATCAACAACCATAGAAGTAAAATGGCAGAAGAAAAAGGAATTTTGGCAACAACTCCACAGAGGACCACAGCTATTCTCAAAGTGCACTTCTTCCATGTTCTCATGGTTCTATATGGCCAGTCAGGGGGAAAAAAAGCCCTCAGTTATAGCACAGCATAGAAAACTATCAAAATATCAAGCAAGCAAGCAAACAAAAAAGGCAGGGGAAGCAGTACAATAGCCTTCTTTACTTACAGTATACCCCTAGCTACAATTTTAAGAAGGGAACAGTTTAAAACAAATGTGCCAAAGTCTCATTCAATCACTCACCTTAGTTTCCTGAGCAGGTGTAAAGCAGTGAGGCAGGCTTTAGCCAGCAAAGGGTAAGAACAGCAAATAAGTATCAATTGGTTAAGAAAAACAATTTACAATCCTAACTTTTCACTGCAATGATCAACTTCACAGAAAATAATACAAGTAGCACTTGGATTGCATTCTTAATCATTTAAATATAAAAGTAACTAAGAAATGATGCAAAAGTGATTATTCATAATATATAGTATTGAACAGGATTACTCATTGGTGTTCTTGACTGCTTGATAGATATACTGGGTTTCGGAGCTTTACACAGCATCGAGATGGAGTCCCGTGGGTACATTCTCATCGCAGTGGGAAAGGATTTACGCATGTAAATCCCCATTCATTGAGATGGATGAGAATACACCATTATAAAATTGAAAATACATCCAAAACTCAAGCTTTTGGACTTTAAAACTACTACAGTGAATTTGAACAAAATTCTTATCTGTGTGGATTGCTCAATTTAATATGTAGTAAAGCCAGCTACACTATTTTTTTTTTTTTTATTATTCATGTAGTAAGAACCATTCAAATTACCAAATGTGTTTGAGTCTAGGCCAAGCCACAATCATGCATTTTACAGAGACGCCTATTTTCTCTAAAAGCACTACATTAAGAAAATTGTCAGCTGCGGTATAGACAACAACATGCTTCCTTTCTAAAAGGCTACTCCAACAGGAAGTCAAAGAATTTGTTTTTAATAGTAAGAAGCGTTGTTTTAAATGGGTAAGATTTTAATTAACTTCAAAATAGTTGGGAGAAAAGGTACATTAACTATACACTAGCAATAGCCTTGGAATAAAGACTAATAAAAACAGACATCATTGTATTAATACATATTTGGATTATTTCTCTGAGCTGGTGGGTCCAAAATTCCTGCCATTAGCACTAATATGAAATGCATTAGCGAGTAATGTTAGGAAACCATAACTCTCAGGGACGAAAGGTTGATTATGGACTACGTATGAGGAGGGGTTGTTTGTTTGTTTTTACCAGATATATTAATCAGTTATCAAGTACCACTGGAATGCACACTGTGTGCGCTTTTGAAGGTATTTTCTAAACCAAACCATTAGTATAAGATTGAAAGAGAACCCACAGAATAGCATCAATAGCTACATACATAAAGTGATTTCTGGGCATCTGTATAGATGTGTGAGTGAAAAGCATTGCAGCGCGTGGCACACAAATCAAAAAAGCATTTATCAAAGTTACTGAAATAATATTTCTCACCTTGCTCTTTCTTAAAATCCTTTTCTGACATAGTGACAGGTAAAAGTAGCTCTCCAACAGGGGGCTGAATGTTAACATTGAAGTGATCTTCCTTTGTACTAAGAGAAGAGAAATTACACAAAGTGAACAAATGTTTTTCGTAAGAAAATTATATACATCCAAAATAAAATCAGAGCAAACATGTTATCGACTGATACTGTAGAACCTACCTTTCTGATTTTCACTTTGCTAATCCAAAATCCTGCTAATTCTCACCAGAAATCTGGCTGCCTCATCCTACTTCCCAGCATAGATGCAACAGCAAGATGGTGCAGGGAGCTCTTGTATTTTTAATGTCACTTTTACTGATATGCCCATTTACTTCTCGACTATAAAGTATCAGGTAACGGAAACTAAACTATACACTTGCCAAAAATTAATGGTATAGGATTTAAAAAAAAAGTTTGTTCACTTGATAATTTGCAACGTTCAATAATCAGCAACAACATAACAAATAATGTGAGTTTGCAAGATTCTGATTCTCTTGTTTTAATACCACCAGTAAATTCAAATAATTTTCTTATGCAAATTGTAATATTCAGGAACAAGTATTTTATCAATCTTCCTATTTAGTATGAAACATTTTACTAAACAAAAAAAGATCTAACAATAATAGAGTCACAACTGTAAATTTAACACGGACATAATTTGGAAGTGCACAGAATGTTGTCTGAGAAACTTGTCTTGCCTTTCAAAATCAGGCTCAGTTCAATTCTGAAAACATCTTATTTTCTGGCATAGCAAAAAGTAGGCAACTGCTTGATCAGAAGCCTTTATGGAAACTCTCATATCTGGGTATGCTTTCATAACCTCGGACAGTTTAAAAAAAACACAACAAAACAGCACATCAGCAGTATTTTGCTATTAAAAACCAACATATGGCTACACATTCCTTCTTAACTCCACACCTCCCCCTCCAAAAGACAAACAACTGTTCATCTCATTCTCTGCAAGGGTCAGATTATTTGTACCTGAAGCTAATTTTACAGAAATTCAAAATATATTCCCATCACCATGTTTCATTGATTGATTACAATATGCAACATCCAGCTAAGAATTAATTATCTGCATTTACAATTAAAATCTAGCTATAGGGCAAGTGAAATTTTAGAAAAAAAAATTCTTTCATTAACTGGTGTGCCAAATAATCAGTAAAAAATATTGATTGCTGGTATGCCTGAGTTATCCTACTTAAAGATATTGGTACAATCATTAGAAGTACAAAAATCAATTGATTAACATCCATGGTATTTAAATTAATCTCAAACATTTGTTATTGATTTTTTAAAATAACTTTTTCACCTTAGAAGTCTGAAAATATATTGGCTAATGTAGGAAACAGCACTGGTTGATTAATATAGAAGTCATATTAATCCTCTTATTAAAAAAATTTTAAGACAGTATCTGAAATCAGAAAAATATTTGTTTTATGCACCAGTTGCTTAAAATTTAAATACGGTTACTGTAGTTTATCCAGTGGCTACAAATTTAGCAGGGCAAACATTTAGAAGGGAATTTTATATATTTTTAAATTATTTGACTTTTTAAACTTTCAATATGCTGTAATTAAGCTTTTAAATATCAAATGTAGATGTTTCAAATGTAATACAACAAGAACAATAATTTACATTACTCTAAATCCATGCTCAGTAAACATACACTAAAATGATTCTTTAAAATTCTGGCTGAGATTAGCTTTATAATGATTTACGTCATAGGTTGCTATTCCATTTTATAAATAATTTTTAACTCTATCCCTCCTTACAATTCTGACAGTCATTATTTTTCATATATAGTTTGAATGTTGTCAGTCTATCTAATGACAACAGAATACTGAAGTAACAAGGATGCAGTCAGTATATGTCAAGATTGAAGTGGGTTGTGAAATAGGACTTAACGCTTATATTTTATTTCATTTAAGTATTTTTTTATACACCACCACCAAGAATTTGGGAGTGAAATGATGAATCTTTAGCCAATTGCCCCAGATAAAATTTTTCTATATGGCTTATGAGGCCAGTTGGAACTCAAATGTCTATAAGGGGTTTCAATGACACCTTCACAATAACTTAAAAAACAAAAACAAAAAACAAAACACTTTCAAAATGTAACCAAGAACGATTGTGAGATAGTTCAGCATGCTGTAGGTTAACAATTTGGTAACTCATGAATCATATATCTCTATAGCTGAACAGATCTACCGCAGCCCATGCTATTTATACATTAATCTGACCTACTATATTGACGATATAGTGTCTCCAGATGTACACAGTCTAATCCTTCTATAGTGGGAGAGATGGAAATTATCAATGTTCTAAAGCAATGGGAGGACCCTTATTCAGTATTGTCCAACCAAATAATACACCCTTCCCTCCCCCCGCCCCACCCCCGCCAAAATAACGAAACTCATTAGTAAAACAACGAGAGTCCTGTGGCACCTTAAAGGCTAACAAATTTATTTGGGCATAAGCTTTCGTGGGCAGTCGTTAGTCTTTAAGGTGCCACAGGACTCTCGCTGTTTTGCTAACAGACTAACACAGCTACCCCTTTGGAACTCAAACTCATTAGTATTTCTTAATAAAGCCATTACAATAGTTTTGTGAATCTGATGCCAGTTTCCTTTTTCTCCAACTTTCTCAATAGATTTTTTGCTCATTAGGTGTCCAAAAAAAAAAAGAAAAGAAAAGGAAGTCTTGTTGCTTGTTCTTATGCTCATTAGATGAGATCTGGTTTACTTTGATACAATTGTTTTTCAGTAGCAGAAAACCATTCCTCCTTTGCATCAATCAGTATAATTCTCTTTACACTGAATATCAGTGACTCTAAAGGTTGGTATTTTTTCCAGGCCTGTATCTGTTTTATTAGGTCCTTATATAAGGATCTGTTATGGTGTCTACCACACACAGGGGAAAACTAAGATGCCAACTATGCTACCTGGCTGCACCTGAAGTGTAGACCATGCTTAATTAAAGATGAACCCCAGCTGGAGAAGGAGGGAGGGAGGGAGAGAGAGAGAGAAAGAAAGCATAGATTAGAAAGGGACTTCAGGAGAGAAATTCTGCAGTCACTCTGAGACTAGAAATCCTAGGAGGGTCAAGTAGGAAGCCCAGGGGGAGAGATGGCCCTGGGATCCTCTCCTGAGCGGAGAAGTCTGGCAGGAGGCTACGAGAAACACAAAGCAGCCACGGAGGTGGAGAAAGCTCCAGTGGTGAGCCTTGATAAGAAGGCAGAATTGGGATCATCCAAGGAGAAAGAACTGGGAGGTATTCAATTCAGGAATAGAGAGTGATGAAAGATCAAGTCTGAGGGCAAAAGTGAGTTTGCTTTTGTACTTTTAGTTTGGGATTTTGCTGGGAGGTTCCAGGGAAGAACCCTGTGAGTCTTGGACCTGAAAGAAGGCTGAACTTCGAGAGGCAGTGGGTAGAATGACAAAGAGGCTACAGCAGCAAGACTTCCAGGGTGGCAGCAGCAAGGAGCAGACCTTGTATACTGGTTATAGGGTCCTTGGACTCGGAACCAGAATAGCAAGACTGACTAGGTTCCCTTACCAGCGACTGGGGAAGGTGGTAAGAGGCCCTAAGAAAGGAATAAGGATGACTGAAAGGTGAAAGAAGAGTGTGAAGACTACAGGACCCAGAGTCAGGATTAAAGACCTTTCGTAAGGATCCTGGACTTTGTTAGCCCAGAAGGGTTGGGTCTAAATCATGACCTGGCTGCGATTTGCCAGAAAAGGTGGAGCACAGTGGGACTGGCATGACCATTGGTGCTCCAGTGGTGAGCCAAAAGCACTCATGTAGACATACTGGGTTGTCTTCTATATCTAATTTAATTAGGGATATAACTTTTTTTTTAAATGATCATACTAAATACTTAACTTAAAGTGTTTGCTACTAAATACAAATCTGGATAGTAAGAATGTAATTTGCATAATATAATGTAGTAACTAATAACTGAATTCAAGCCTATTTAAAATTAATTTACTATATATCAAAACCTGTAAGAATTATTTCATAGCTTAAAAGTTCCTATTAGAAATAGTTTTAAGAGTGCCAGAAGATCAGTTAAAACTACTCAAACATCTCTTGCAAGTGCTCTGGCTTCAAGTCTTTTAGGAGATTACGTTTATAATGAAATACAACAGAAAATTTGTCATATCAGGTGAAGAATTACAAAGAGCCACTGTACATAAAATCTGTGTGGGCAGATTTCTCTAGTTTTCAAACCAAAAGGTTTTCAGCATTTTCTGATGGCAGCTAATATACGTTTGAAATTACAACCTTAGTACAAAATAGAGCCTCTCAATTAAAAGTCTGCTGGGTGGAGTTCTGCAACAAAAGCCAAGAATGTCTGAGAACACTTCACCCCACTCCTCAGCAGAATCTCTTAAATATGGAATAGTACTCTTAATAAGGTACAGAGCAAGCTAGTTCTCAACATTAATTCTACTGTTGCCTGAAAAAAAACCAGTTAAATTGTAGAGACACATGGTGGGTGAGGTAATATCTTTTATTGGTCCAACTTCTGTTGATGACAGAGACAAGCTTTCAAGTCACACAGAGCTCTTCTGAAAGCTTTCGCCAGATGCATGGCATTATCTCAGACTATATGGGTGCTATAGCCAATGCACTGAAGAAAGTTGAACGAACATGAGATAATGCTTCACTAGAACAAAGGGGGAGAAACAATCATCTTAAAAGATGAAATGACATTAAAAAAATCAATGTTTGATCCTTTGGGAGGAGCATGATTTTAATTTTCTTTGGGATGCTTGCAATGGGAAGGTTGTTCTATTACTGGTCACTTTTCTGTTCTTTTGCCGAACAGTTTGCTCCCAAAGAATCTGGTCACCTGTTTGGACAGGGTGTCCTGGGATCAGATGCAAAAGCCATAAGTAGCTATTTACCATTAATCTTCCTGATGATCTTGAGGAAGAGGTCCTCTTTATCCATGATAACGGTAGACTTACAGGACAAGGACAGCACTAACGTAAATGGCACTACCATTTAGAAACATACAAAACATTAGAGCACTGCCCACTAATTCTCTATCTAGGTTTTTATACCTTGGTTAACACCATAGTATTTGAGCACCTATCAATTTCTTCTAAATGTACAAAAGTCAGCTACCTACTTTTGCAGGCCTGCACCCACTGGTTTTGATAATGCTTTCTAAGGCTATGACTACACTGACTGTGGCAAAGTCGCTGCCGTCATATCAATTTCTTTGGATCGACTGAGCAGTCAGTGAAGACCCGCTCAGTCAATCCAGAAATCGACGTACTAAGACCACCTTCGCAAGTGGCACAGTGCAGTGAAGACGGCGTGCAGAAGAGGAGCAAAGAAGTCGATGGGAGTTACTCAAGTTTTTTACGTAGCTTGCGTAGCTCCCATTGACTGCCGCCGAATCTCGGAGGTAAGTGTAGACAGGGTCTGGGTCACATTAAAGAGGACCCCTGCTTCTTTAATGGAGGCATGGGGGATATAGCTTCCAGATACAAAGTTAGCTTTCTCCTATTCCCTTGATAATCACAGAACTAGAATACCATGCTAGGCCATGGTATCGAACATGTGTGCTGCAGAGGAACACACTGATTTTAATTTACCATTGTTCATATTCAAAGAGATCCAAAGAACAGGAAGAGAAGTTGGGAGAGAAAAGAACAACAATATTTAAGTTTCCTCTTGATTTCTCCTTTTTGAGGTGTTTGGATTTTCTCTACTTTTTCTAACTAAGATCTCTGAGGAAAGGAAGAGACACATATGGCTAAGGAAGGCCCTGGATTTGCAGAGGTGGGAACAGTTGTTCAGACCCAGGATTTCTTCCTCCAGGTCAGTCATCCAGCCCAATGCACTTGCCTTCTGGAGGTAGGCAAATTAGTGGCTGGCTTTAGAGTGATGACAGTGGAGGGAAAGCACCAGATTGCTTGTCTTAATGTCCAACAGCTTTAAATCACAAATAAATAAATAAACAAACAAACAAACACAACCTAGCAACAACTTCCTGATCAGCTGACAAAGCACTGTCCAGGGAAACACCATATTAGCAGATGAATATGTGATTAAGAGTGATATGAAAGCAGTTCTTTCTCTAATAACTGCTTTTGTTACACTTTCTATATAGCTTCCTGTATATTTTTATTCAGATGCTATTACGTGATGATCAAACAAGTTAGCATCTATACCTGGGTAACATGCACTTCTTTTTTTAAACTGACTTGTGCTTAGGGTTGGTAAATAGCTACTTTTTTTGTAGTCTCAATATTTTTGTGAGAATGTTGGATGTTAGGGCCCTTGACTGATCCTTTTCTTTTTCTTCTTGATGGCAGATAGAAGTAAGTCTAGGTAGATTTCTACAGCATCACGGTACAGAGGTGCCCGAAAAAAGGGAGGATACTTGCTTCTTCAAAAATTTGTATCAAGATCTGTGGAAAAGGAGCGCCCATGTCATTAAAAGACACGCAGCATAAAATTTCATGAGTAAGAAGAGACTGAAGAGAGCAGGTCTAGTTCCCTTCCTGGCAGTTTTCATAAAAAAAGCTGCTAGATTTCACCTTCCTGACATACCAACCTCCAGCTTTGGTGGGCAAATCTGCTGTTCAGACAAGTCTTGGCCAGATGGAGGTAGGTGGATGCACAGCACCATTTCCCCTCTTTCCCAGCAGCAGATCAAAGTGCTGCCAGGAGGACAGTGCAGACTGGCCCTTAATGGTTTCAGTGGCAGCACTGGGAGGAGCAGGAGCTCAGTGCTTGGGGCTGGGTTTGGTAACCAAACCTGTACCCATCACCATCTCTCTGCCAACTTTCAGTGTGCGCTGCATTTCCTTGCCTACAAGTCTGCTCATTATGTTGGGGGAGGGGAGAGAAGAAAGATGTGCATGCAAGCATTTTTTCCTATTCCGCTTCAGCGGTCTTTCCCTTTTCTCAGTAGTTGTGGTAACATTCTGCCCACTCCAACCCCTCAGGCTCCTAGATTCTGGAAAGATACAAATACCACAGGCTCCATCCCTTCCCCCTAGCCCCACGTAGGCTTCTGATGGTCACTACACCACCTCTAGAGGTCTGTGTGGTTTATTTCTTTATTTTCTTGGTGAGGGAGGGAGGAACACACTTTCTCTGCCTTCCCCAGATCTTTTAGGGCCGTAGATACTGCAAACAATAGGAGTCCTTCCCTTCTTTTCATGTCCCAAGTTGGCACCAACCCCTGAAATAAGATAGGAGCTTATCTGGAAAAGGCTTTTGTCTGCAAACAGGGGAACAAGGATTAGGGAAGCTGGAAACCCTAAATATCCAACACACACATATAGGGTAAAAGTGCCTATGTGTACACACTGCTTTACAGAAGATGAAGAATGGTCCATTTACTCATCCTGACTCACACTTCTTTAAAAACATACACAAATAGCATTACTAGATAGAACTTAAGTGAAAGGGGAAAAAGTGCATCTGCTGTGAGATCGCACAAGAAAGGTGGTGATGAGATGTTCTCACTATGAGCAGACAAGGTGAGCAATCTAATGTATGTTCTAAATAAATGCATTAGGAACAGTTTTCAAGTTAAAAAGTTTCTCCTCTCTCTCTAATTAGGTATGTGATCTTGGAAAGCTTTGCTTAATAAAATAGTGCTTATTAGGGAGGTCTTTCAAAGCTCTCAGAACTTTCAATGCTGTACATTACAATTCCTCCTTCATTGCCCTTGATAAGTTTAAGATCTTTTAAAAATGATCTAAATATTTGATTACTCGTTCTTGCTTTTTTCTTGATATAGTTTGTTTTTATTGAACCACTAACACTACATCTCCAAGAAGAAAAGTAGTGTTTACTATGCAAAACACACAGTCAATGACTGGCATCCAAGACCAATTGATCTGCCCATTACCACTATCTCCCAACCCCCACAAGCACTACTACAAAGCTATTGATTTAAACACTGCCGATCGGTTTCCATTTTCTGATTTTGGGCATGCCAATTAAGAAAGTGAGTAATTGTGATTACACTGCTTCAGGATCAATTACATTTGATGCAAGACAAAGTGCTCCTTTTGGAAGAACGTAGGAAAATAATTATGATTGGGGAATGCTTTACTGCTGAACATGCCCCAAGCAGCTCAAATAAATGATATACATATATATCTTCATGCAAGACAATACAGCAAAATAAAGGTGTATGGCACTTGTCAAAATAGTCTTGAAAAAATTCACACTTCCCCACACAAGCTTTTGAACAAAAAACTTTTTAGAAAGTATGGAGAGTTAAAAAAAGCTGCCACTGAGTGTATCTGAAACAGATTCACGTGGCTGAAAGACCACCACAAAATACAGAATCTCCTGATATACACATATATAATACCAGGATTTTTGGAACAATAAAACAGCAAATTTCACTTAAAGTACATTATCTATCTTTATTTTTCCCCCTTCAACAGTAGTCTCAAATATGAAAGGGTTTAATTAAACAGTGAGGCAAACAAAGTAAGCAATTCCTATTCTTAATTTAACTTTAAACTTCGTGTTTAGCTTGAGCTTTGTCATTGGGCTCACATTGTCCAAATCATTAAAATGAATACAGCACTGGTGTCTGAGGCAAATCTATTTACAGTGATGTTACTCATAGTCTGGTTGGTGTTCAGGAATATTGATCTGTCTTGTTTGTCTAATAGGAAAATAATAAACAATTACTAGGCAATGTTGGAGAAAGTAATCAGTTTTTATATATCACTAATATAGCAGACCTCCCAAAACATAAAGGTGATGATCTGCATAAAATCAATGTGTTATGCTACATTGCTTATACTCATCACTGCAGAGATTCTCAGCAATAAATGATGCAAGTTTGGAACTGAATCATTTGTATACTTAAAGGGTGTATTTAAAAGAAAAATATTTGCTCTGTTTTAAAAAAGAATGTACCTTTGTTAAAATGAAAATAATTTTGACATTTTACATAATTTAAGAATAAAAAAGCTACGTACTTTTGTATTTAGAGACCGAGATACCTCACATTTTTGTAGTAATTATGAAGTTGCATTGCCTAGAACTCTGCTTCCCTCATTATGTCAAAACAAAGCCTGTGCCAGACTAATGCACTGTACAGTAAAATGAGCATATTTTTAAAGATTTCAGATCAGTTCCTGAATACCACTGCTGCTATCATCATCCAGAAAGACAACAACAACATAACCTGTGCATACACTAACATGCCAAAGGCATCCTGTTGGAAATAAGAATATCTTTAAAATAACCTCACACTAGGGACTTAGAGTACAAATGAATATTGTATGAAGAAAGGGCTGGTGAAAAAAACAAACATTTTCAATAGTAAACCATCTCCCCTCCCTCCAAAAAAAGAGAATTTTACATCTGCAGTGGCTCTTCTTGAGTAGCATGTTTAACATATGTGAAAGCACAGTAGATTTTCTACTACAAATCTTATATCCCCAGTCTTTAAGGAGTTACAAAAATTTCCAAACTAGCACAGTAATTTTTTAAATGATTAAATAAACAAGAGTACAGAGCTTCTAGAAGGAAAGGTTTCACTGATTTGGTGCACTGTGATATGGATGCCACACCACGTGGGTCATGGAATTGTCAAGTGGTGAGAAAAGCTTTGGGCAATATTTATTTCAGGATATATTAAGGGGAAAGAAAAGATTAGCAAGCGGGTTCATTTAGTGATTTGGGAAAAAGCGTTTGGACTCTGCTACTATTTTTGCATGAATTCATGTTGCCTGACAATGGAGCTCTCAATGTGTGAGCAGGCACCGTTCCTGCTTAAATCAAAAGATGCAAGAAACTCAGATACAATGCAGGCGCTTAGGTATGATAACGATGAGCAAAGTATATATATAAAAATAAACATGCAAGGCATATATGGCAGACACTAGTGGGCCAGCCACCTACTAATTTATCCCCCTCTCCCCTCATCTCTCTCTCTCTATTTTTTTTTAAAACTATTAGGAAGAGGATTGTTTTGCTTGCAAATCTGGGGGTAGTTTACTTGAGTGACAAGCACAACAAGCCTATTACATAGATCCTGGACAATCGTGATGGCCCTTTAATAGTATTAAATCCCTTAGGTTTGATGTGTTTTGATTTGCAAACCCTTACAACAGAGGAAGAAACTATACTAATAGAGGCACTATACTAGACCCTGGGGTAAACTGCCCCCTGTGGGAACAAGAAGGAGGTGGTCCTAACCAAGGAGAGATACTAATGCTATAGGCAAGCAAATACTTTCAGCTAATTAAATAATTATTCAGCTAATTAAATAAAAAGGCAGTATCCAGGTACAGGAACGGCTAGGAAGGCTCAAGCAACTGCAAATAGAGAAAGAGCCCCTTAAAAATTATTGTTGCTGTCAGTGAATGCCTGCATTTTTATGAGCATTCAACTTTTGGTTATGATACTTTTCTTTGGCTTCATTTTGTTTCTTGATTTTTAAATTGAATATTAAAATATATTTCTAAAAATTCAGTTAACATCAAGTGGCAGGATCCATCTGCAACCTCAGAGTTACCAAACCAAACTTGTGAAAAGAAAAGAACCATGGTCAGGTACCTAACGGAAGAAACTGACTTGTTTAGGTAATCCAGATTTGAAAGTACATCTTGTGACTTTAATATATTTTCATAAGTTAATTCTCATCAAGTATTACAAACTTTCAAAAAAAATCATTTGGAAATATCCTGATAGGGAAAAAAACTCCATTATTCTTGGAATAGTAAAGGTGACAAATTACTATGCCTCATTTCTCTAAACACTTCTTGAAGGTCCATTTTATTATGAGCTATATTGCGTAATTCTATAACAAATGTAGAAAATACAACAAGCACTTTGCCCATAGAATTTCTAGTCGGAGTTCAAACTAATTCAACATATAATCAGAGCAAATTCAAATATTTTTTAAATATAGTTATGAAAGAGGTTGTGTAAACAAGGCAATGACTAACATTTCTCCCCTCCATTTCCATTCAGAACAATCAAATATTAAAACAAAACAAAAACCAAACCAAAACAAAACAAAAACAAACTTACCATAACTGGAAACTGGCAGTCTGAGTAGAATCACAAAAGTCAATACCCATTGAGACAGTAACGGATTCCTCAGGCTCAAGAAATTCTAGAAGAGAACATGTAAATTAAGCGTGCACATCCCCCCCCCAAAAAAAATCAGATCTGCCAATCTAAACACAAAAATTTGATTCTAGTAAAAGAGCAAATATTTACAGCTTCTCTCACTTTGAGAGGTTTTAACCAGATTTTTTTTTAAAGTGTCTTGGGAGAAACTTCCTACAACAAACACATTTTAAATATTACTATTACAATCTTAGTCACACCATCAGTGAACCAAGGCTTCATATTAAAACAGCAGGGACATACAATTACAGAAAAACATTAAGGTCACATGTTATCTATTTGCTTGTGTGCTGAAGCAGGATTTGCACTTCATTTGGCATAACACCATGTGCTCTTTAGTTTTCAGATTGGACGAACAAGACAGTACAATAGCGTTACTAAAATGCATATTACTACACAGTGAAGGGGGAAAAAATAAAGTTTAAAAAATTCAATAGTCAATGTGTGACCTACTTCTCTCCCAATTTTGTTTGCACTGGTTACACAGGAGGCTGGGAAGATTATGGACTTGAAATGGAGGATAATCCTTTGTTTTACAAGCAGTGCAGAATGCAGCACTTCCTGAATGAAGATATCCAGAGTAAGTTCATTGTTTGTTTCTTGAACCTCTTCAGAGCCAGATCCATACTAAGCCTACACTACTACTGCAGATTGAAGGATTTATGTTTCTGGGAAACTGGGTCCTTCTTTGATACCAAAGGAACAAATACAAAAAGTGGTTGTTGGGGGACAACTTCAGCTAAAGAACAGTACAAGAGAGACAACACACAGGAAGAGACTTAAACAGAAAACATTACAGAAAGAAATGTCAAATTAAAAATGGATGGACAGAGAAAACTTTTGTGCTACTGTGTTCTACATGTTTAGGAACTCAGGAGGAGTCAGTTGTTTAATGATATGGAGAAATATAAAGAATCCTAACTGCAGCAAAGCAATTTGTGGAAGAACACAGAAAACATGGGGGGAAGGGGTTTCAAATAATGCAGAATAAAGCAGAAAGTGCTTCAAGAAAGTCAAGTCTGTATAAGGATCAGTGTGGCATCAAGAAAGAAATACTCCATGCCCAATTTACCACTTGTTACTGGCAGAGCTACTGGCTGCAGAGTAAGGTTAGAAGACTGGTAAGAATGCCTGTATACACTGACATTTCCACTGTGCTTTCCTGGTGGAATTATGGGGCTTAATTTTCCTAAAGTAGACAATACCCATGAGAAACACAAAAACACAAAATGTACTGAAAAGGATAAGACGCAGGTAGGTATAAAAACTGCAGATCCAGAAGAAAGTGAGGTTTCTGCTTTCTTTTCTGCTTGAGGTTTCAAAGGACAGGGTGGGTACCACAAATATATCCATGTCAGATTTTTTTTCTGGGGGCTAGGAAAAAGGTAGCAAAAAATTCCATTGAACATGTCCATTTTTAAAGGCGTTACAAGAATGGAACCTCTTGATTAGCTTCAAATCTGGTAAAAATTCTACCAGTCTTTATGTCTGAATTTTGAAGAGATATTCCACCGTGGATTTTAGAAGAGAAGTTAAAAATTGGGTTAAAAAGTGAATTACAAACTTCTCTCTAGAGAGGCTACTGCCTCTCCATACAGACAGTGTAGCTCACGCTAAAAGCTTATTTATATATCCAGATGGTAGACGCCATTCAGTTCAACTTAAAACCAACTTGAAGTAGATGTTTAGCTATAAAAATAATAGAGAGATTCTTAAAATGCAAACTGAATCAAATGTTATCCCTGCAAAATACTTGACCACATGTTTTGTTACCCATAGCATGAAAAGCTTATTCTGAAGTAAGTGAAAAGTGGTTAAGTACCATTTATATTTCTTAGATGTAAACATAACTGGCTTGGCATTTCTTTGGCACAAACCTCCAGTTGTCATTGTCCTAAGATAGCTGCTTAGTTACTCTAGTGACCAAACAGCAGTCAGTTGGAAAAAAGAATTTTTGCCTGGCTCTTTTTGGTCCTTTTCAAAGTAAAAAGTGGGAGGATATATTAATTGGCAGTCAAAAATGCCACTGCTAGTAACATGGCAATCTTTCTCATTCAGAATCTGAAAGCTCTCCAGCTCTGTGTCAAAACATGTTTAGAAATTGATATTTATTTCTTCTGTTCTACACTGGTCAATGAAATGTCATCTCATCAACTCATTACACCAGCTTCCAGAAAAGTTAACACTACTGTTTTTAACATTTGCAATGTTTAATATTTGGAAAATTCACATTTCAGCCATTGGATATTTTAAACTGAGCTTTATTTTTATGTAGTCAAAGAAAATTAAATTACATGAACAATGAATAGAAGTCTCTCTCTCCTGTTCCCTCTCTTACTATCACTGACAACTATCTATCCAAGTACTCATAAAATAATGAGGATCATATGAGCACCTCATAATCAATGGATTTCAAAATTTCTATGACATCGGGAAGTACCAGCCCCATTTACAGATGGAGAATGAAGGCACATGGTACATTAAATGTCTTACCCAGGGTTAAAAAAATTCCACGGCTGAACCAGAAATTGAACCCAGGTCTCGAGTTCCAGTCTCATTACGAGACTATGCTTCCCACCTTACCATATACCTTCCTACTTCAGAATAAGCCAAAAGAAATCCTTCAAGTCATCATCTTCCTTCAAGTCATAGTTAAGGACATTTCATACTTCAAATTCATAACGTATTTCTTTTAAATTATCTTTACTGTTATGTTAGTTTCATTAAAACATTCCAACATAAGACTACCTTTCAAATAAGTTTCCTTAAATTTTAGAAAATAACTTAACTCAGTAATACACATTTCTGAATGGCATGGCATTTTCTGACTAAATGGTCAATACCGTGGTGAAGTCCAGAGATGGTCAGAACATGTTTGCCAAAACATGCTGTTTTGTCAAAAAAATTTAGGTCTGTGAGAGAGAGAAGAGAGAGAGAGAGAGAGAGACAGAAAGAGAGAGACAATAGCTGGGTGGTTACTGTACTTGCCTGGGATACGGGAAACCCAGATTCAGATTACTGTTCTGCCTGAAAAGCTCTGCTCTGCGTCAGGCAGAGGAAGGACTTAACTTAGGTCTCCCACATCCTTGGCCAATACTCTAACCACCAGGCTAGCCACAGTCACCACCCCAACAATTAATTTTTCACAAATTAATTTAAATTCAAAAGGTTTTCTTTCCAATGTGGAAACAATTTCTGAATCCTCAAAAATTGCCACAAAATTGAATTGTTGTCCTCTGGTCAGCTCTTGTTTGTCTCATTTGAGAGAAATCACCTCTTGCGGTATTGTGCCATCCTGGGTCTCTGGTTCAACACAGATTCCGAATAAAGAGTGTTGCCTACTTAATAATCATTTCTTATAGCAATTAAAATTTCTCTAGGGATTTTATTCAAGTACTGACTAGGACTGACCTGGTGTATTCTACCTCACATGAAGGGATCCGAAGAAATTACAACCAGATGTAGTATGACTATACAGTTTGATTAATTCTAACTGCACTGGAAGTACTCCCTTTTAACAGACACCTAGTTAAACTACACACATCCTTGCCATGTAATGCTTTAAAAAGTTGATTTTTTATTCCGTCAATTTCTAAAACAAAAAAAAAAAAAACTAAAAAAAAAATCAATACATTTGGTATTTTCCATTTCATGTTTTTAACTAAATGAAAGAATAGGATCTTGCATAGTTAGTTTTTAAAAGATGATTTGTTTACCTATTGGGTTAAACACATGCATCTTCATGCCTGCAGGTAGCTTTCTCTCCCCTATGTGAATATTCTCTAACTTCTGGTCCGTGGTGTTCGTTAATGTCACTTGTACAGATACCATTTGATCTCCATAAATGCACGGCTGCCTTGAGAAGTGATAATGAGCTGCTAATCCTTTCCCACTCATTCGATGAAGCAGTTCATGAGTTTTCATTGGCACAAAGACTGGAGTACTGACCTGTTACATAAAAGTTAAAAAATTAGTGAACAATGTATTAGCCAATTCTTGTGGATAGCAGAATAAGAACAATGTGATAGTTAAATACTACACTAGCTAGAGCTCCGTCTCTCTTCTTTGGGAGATTTGGGTGTGCAAGGAATGCAGGATGAAGGGCATTTCCATGAAAACACCTTAAAGTTTTGACTTCATCAACAGTTAAGCTGCGTGGAAAAACTATTAGAACAGGTTGAAAATATTCAAGTCCACAAATATGACATAACAAAGGAAATATTTGGAACTGCATGAATTCAAACGACAAAATTTCTGGTGTTGAGAATTACCAGCTCAGCTTATAGTTAAAGTTCCATCATAAGACTACTTCCAATTGCTGATAATTTTGCCAGGTTTTAACTGTTTGAGCTGAGATTTGTCTGTGTCAAGCTGGATAGTCTAGCATATATTCTAAAGGACCATTCAAGGTAGAATGGCCCGTTAACACCTCTGAAGTCATAGGACAAGAAACGGGGTCAGTGGGTTACAGATTGTTGTAATAAACCATAAATCCAGTGTTTCTATTCAGTTGATGATTTTTAGTGTCTAAAGTTAAGTTATGAATTTACTTGCCTTTTTAAAGTGTTGTGCAGGTTTCCTTTGAGGATGTGGACCGATAGTCAGATATAGAGTGATCATTTTGTGAAAAGTGTTCACCACAGGTGATAGGGTGTTTTTGTCTTTTATCATTTTCCTGTGTGAGTTCATTCTAGTGCATAGCAATTGTCTGGTTTCACTCACATTTGTTATTGGGACATTTAGTGCACTGGATGAGGTATACCATATATTGCGATAGGCATGTGTACGACACAGAGATCTTGAAAGGTGCATTATGGGGAGTGAGGATTATTGTAGCAGTGGAGATATGTCTGAGGTTTTGCATCTGTTGTTCTGACAGGGTCTGATGCCACTTTGAGTTGGTGTATCCTGGTTTGTGGGGAGCTTACATATGAGGAGGAGCATGGAGAGGTTGGAAGGGGAGTGGTTGCTTGAAGGCCAGAAGAGGGAGTCCTACACATGCTTATTACAGAAAAGTAAGCTGGAAAAAACCTTTCAGGTCATTTTTATAGATCATCTCACCCTTGAAAGGAAATAAAATAGTATTCTACCTGCTGTGATTGGTTTCCCTTGAGCAAGATGTGCAGAAGACTCAGTCAGATAAAACAGTTCCTAACCTGCTCTGGAACTGTTGTTCTTCGAGATGTGTTGCAAATGTGCATTCCACTTCAGATGTGTGAGCACCAGTGTCAGAGATTTTTCCCTTAGCGGTACCTATCGGGGCCGTGCATGAGCCTTATGCTGCCTCATGGTACTGCATGGTTATAGAAGAGCAGAACTATCCTCGACCCTCCTCAGATCCTTTGTACTGGACAGACTGATATAGAGGGGAAGGAGGAAGGGACGTGGAATGGACATGTGCAACACATCTCAAAGAACAGTTAGTAACTTTGTTTTTTCTTCTTTGAAAGATTGCACATGTCCATTTCACTTAAGGTGACTCATAAGCAGTTCAAACCGGAGACTGATTTCAGACTTTACCTAAACAATGACTCAAGGATTACCCATCCAAACCTGGCATCATCTCTGGAATGCTTGGAAATAGCATAATGAGTTGTAAAAGTATGTATCAATGCCCAAATTGCAGCTCTACCAAGATCTGTTATAGGTATTTGATTCAGAAAAGCTGCAAAAACTGCTTGAGACCTTGTGGAGAGTGCCAATATCTTATCTAGAGTGGTTACATTAGCAATGTCATAGCACAGATGTATGCAAGACTAAATCGGGACAAAATTCTCTAGATCAAAACTGGAAGGCCTTTCATCCTGTCTGCAACAGCCAGGAACAGCTGGGAGAGTGACCTAAACAACCTAGTCCTGTCCAAGTACAAAGCTAACACTCTTTTAACATCCAGGATATGGGTTGTCTCAATCTTTATGCAAACGGGGCTTAGGAAAGAAAGCTGCTAAGTAAATTGCTTGATTGAGGTGGAATTCTGATACTACTTTAGTCAAAACAATTTGGATGTGGACATAATTATACTGTGTCCTTATAAAAGATTTTCTAGAAAGGATCAGCTACTAATGCTTGTAATTCTGTCACTCTTCTCACAAATGTAATGGCTATCAAAAATGCTACTTTCGTGGATAGATGGAGTAAAGGTAGCTATCAGCTCAAAGGATCAACTTTGTTAGCACCAGATTAAAGTCCCAGAGATGGATAGGATCTGCAACGTGGGCATATAACCTGTCCAGACCCTTTAAGAACCTAATTGACACTGAATTCAAAAATATTGAGTGGCCAGCGATTAGAGGGTGGAAAGAGGAAACATATGCAAGGTGAACCTGGATGCATCTAATGGATAGGACTTGCTGTTTCAGGTGAACAGATGTTGGATGTTTAGGTATAGCATGCTGGACAGAGGCCTGGACTGGCAAAACACCTTTTTGCTGTGATCATAAGGAAAAGGATTCCCACTTCAATAGGTAAGCATGTCTAGTAGAAGGCTTTCTGCTATGCAGGAGGATGTTTTGTATATTCCCACAAACACACCGCCTCTTGAGTCATCAACCAGGGAGCATCCAGTTGATAAAATGAAGAGCACAGATGGACTGGGATGCAGGAATCAGCCAGGAGCCTGGGGATCAGGTTGGAATCTGGAAGTAATGTCAAAGAGCCCTGGTGCAGAGGCTCAGCAGACTGGAGAACCAATGTTGGGGATGGGATTTTGTGGGCCTGATCCTGCTTGAGCTTGCTCAACACCATAGGAATGAGAGGAACAGGAGGATAGGTATACATCAGCTTGTCTTTGCAAGACAAGGACGGCCCTTAGAGATCATAGAATCATGGAAGATTAGAGTTGGAAGGGACCTCAGGAGATCATCTAGTCCAACTCCATGCTCAAAGCAGGACTAACCTCAACTAAATCATCCCAGCCAGCAATTTGTCAAGCCACAGCTTAAAAACCTCTAAAGAAAAAAAAAAACAAAAAACCTCCTACGTGCTGCTCTTGAATAAAAGAGCTGACTTCTTGTTGTGGTGAGTAGAAAACAGGTCTATCTGAGGGAGCCCCCAGGTTTGAAATATGAGTTTCACCATATCCGGTCTGAGACACCACTCATGATCTCTGCAGAAAGATCTGCCCAGGTGATCTGCCAAACTGTTGTGAACCTCAGGAAGGTGGGATGCTTTAAGGTGAATCATGTTGGTAATACAAAACTCCCAAAGGCGTACTGGCTCTTGACAGAGACTGTCCTACCGTGCCCCTCCTTGTCTTTTCACACAGAACTTCACTGCAGTGTGTCTATGAGGTCATGCAGAGTTTCTCCCCCTGATGTGAGGGACAAAAGCCCAAGAGGCTAGATAAATAGCCTCAACTCCTGCACGAGAGCTAAATGTTGCTGTGACCTAGGTTGCCTAGGTGAGCTCCCTGCTCTAGAGAAGAGGCATCCAGAAATAGAGTCAGTGTGTGTGTGTGGGGGGGGGGGGGGGGGGGGGGGGGGGGCTGAAGGGAACTCCCATACAGATGTTGGCTGCATCCATCCACCAGTCCTGCAGGCACTGAATTCTTGCAGGCACTGAATGAGCATGCCCAATGGGTGATGAGCTGGGGAATACACTAACTTTAAACAACACTAACTTTCGGAGATCAAGTCTGGCATGCTGAAACACATTGGTGCAGTGGGCCATGTGTCACAGAAGTCTCAGACAGTTCCTTATAGTTGACATTGGATGGACTTTTAGGTCTTTGGAAATGGTTAACACTGTCTGGAATCTGGCTTGCAGTAGGAAAGCTCTTGGTTACTGTAGAATCCAAGACTGCCCCTGTAAACTCTATCCCTCTCAACTGGGGAGAAGACTCACTTGTCCTCATTCATCAACAAACCCAGAACACTGAAGAGGGACTGGATCTTGACTAGACTGAGTTCTACCTAGTTCTTGGACTGACCTCAAACCAGCCATAGAAAAGATATGGAACAGGTATGGAAATACTTGCCTCCCTGCTTTCCTTAGGAATGGGGTCACCACTACCATGCATTTTGTAAATACGAAGAACTGCAGATAAGACAAAGACTGAGATGGTAAACAATTAATGGGTATTGTTACTCAGGAATCTTAGGACTTGCCTGTGGGTTTGATGAATAGCCATATGTAAATATGCATCCTTCAATCAAGGGCAGCATACCAGTCAACAGAATCCAAAGAAGGTCCATCCTAGACCTGGAACAAATATATAAAGAAAGTAAGGTTCCCCATGATCACCCTAGCCTCTATTATATAAAAAACTGGTAAAATAGAGGCAAGGGTAACCATGAGAAACCTTATTTTCTTTATATATTTGTTCCAGTTCTAGGATGGGCCTCCTTTTGCCTTTGGCATCAAGTAGTAACATGAATAAAACCTTTTCTTCCCTGGCTGGAGAGAAGGAACCTCCTCTATAGCTCCCAAATGAAGGAGAGATTGGACCTCTGGGAGGAAGACAGCCTCAAGAGAGTGGTCTCTGAAGAGGGAAGGGGCGTGGGAGGGAGGGGCTGAAATAAACTGAAGGGTGTATCCCAGTTTTGCAGTACTTAGAACTCACTCATCTGTGGTGATAGAGGCCCCAGCATACAGGAAGCGGCATAAACTGTTGGAAAAAAACAGGAGTAAGAGAAACTGGCCCAGGACACACTGGTATTCTGTCATCGACAAAGCAATTGAGCAGATTTGGAATTTCCTGGCTGTCTAGACAAACTTGCCACAGAAGAAAACTGAGGAGGTGTCATCCCCTCTGGTTTTTCCCATTTCCTTGAGTGGTCATGCTGTCTAGGTGTGAAAAGCGGGTATCACTGGCACAACTATGGGTGAAATTGTTTCTTTTTAGGGAATGAAGTGTACTTCAACATAGCCCTTTAATCTTTGAAGCTTCTACCAATCTGCTGAGAGAATAGGATCAGACCTTCAAAGGATCATTTATCATACGGTGGACCTTCTGTGGAAGACCCAAAACTTGAAGCCATGAACTCCTGTGCATTATTATTAGCTCTGATTGCTGAATCTGCCCCATCTAATGCAGCTTGGAGAGAGGTCCTAGCCACAAGTTTGCTCTCTTCCAAGATGACCTTGAATGCCTGGCATCCTCTGGTAATCTGTCCATGAACTTCAGAACACTGTCCCAGAGGGAGAAATCTTATCTGGCCAGCAGGGCTCACTGGTTAGAGATACGACAACTGCAGGCTGGCAGTGGAATAAATCTTTCTATTGAAAAGGTTGAGTCTTTGTTTCTTTATTCTTTGGGGGTTGAAGATGACCATTCCAGATATGCTCTTTTGTTTGCTGCCGAGACAACCAAATAACCTGGTGAGGGACGGATGCAGAAATGTTCATAGTCCTGAGGAGCAACATGGTGCCTGTGCTCAATACTCGTGGCTGTTGGTGGCAGAGATGATGGAGTTTGTCATAGTAATCTTGTGGACTCCAGCATGGCCTCATTTGTAGGTACGGCCACATAGGAAAGTCCTGCTGACCCCTGTATGTCCACCTGTCTATAGAAATTCTCCTACAGGACCGTGACCCGGATGTCAGAGAAGAATCAATCCTCTTTAGGAGTTCTTGGTAGGCCCTGTAGTCATCCTAAAGAGATTGAGGACACCCCAGACACCACCATCTCATCTGGGGAGAAGGACAGCAAAAGAGATTGACTTGTAACATCCTGTACATCCCCAGATGGAAGTTATTTCTTCTTGGTACTGGTGTTGGTACCAGGAGTAACTTCCTGAGATTCCATATGTGAGCTATCCTGTCATCTGCTCATCCATCCAGAGAGAAGAAGTTGGGAGGATCTGGTGATGGTGGGGAAAACCCCAGGGGTTCCAATACAGCCAGTGGTAGGGTGTAGGCTCCCAACCTCTACAAGCCCACAGATGCACGTCCCTGGACCACCATAGGGCATCTGCCAGGTGCCTGGATTTGAATCCTCTTGACTCAGGTGAATGGCACCTTCTATTCCAGAAGCAAGGTGTCTATATCAAATTCCAAAAAGGAACCTGAATCGCCTGACCAGTGCAATACTAGAGACCGGTGATGAACCTCTGGAGATGTTGTTACAAGGGACAGCATATTTGGCTTGCCTCTGGATGGCACTAGGTGAGGGGATACTGGACAGTCCGAAGTCGGCTATGGCACCAAGGATTTGACCTTACTGGCAGGTAAGACAGACAAAGTTAATTGGTACTGGACGACTTGTCTCATTCTACTGGAGAATCTGGTTCTGAGAGGAATAACACATTTCGTCCTGTGGCATATGCCTCCAGAGTTGTTGGTTCCCAATAAGTCCTGCTGCTGTTGCACTGTGGCACTTCTGACAGAGGTAGAAGTACTTAATGTCCATCCCAACAGTGAAAGTTCAGATGGTGAATGCAGGGCAGTCTCCATAAGAAGATGATGCTCTCTAAACTCCCTAACCTTTCTGTTCCAGGGCTTAAAGTCCCTGCAGATTTGATGATGATCCCTGACATGGCCCTCCCTGAAGCACTTTAGACACTTGGAATGTGGATCACTCACTGGCAGAGTCTTCTTGCAACTGATGCAAGGCCTAAAGCCCAGGTACTGGGTCCTGGTACTGGGAATTGGTACTTGGAACATGCAGGAACCGACACTCTAGAGTAGTGTTCTTCATTGCAAGGCCTGGGAGCCAGTGGCGGCTCCCATCGACCCTAATTGCAGCTCCCTGACTAATTGTTTATCTTCCAATTTGTTTTATTTTTAACATTAGAATATGTACCGAGCCTATCAAAGTCCACCTTCTTTACATGTCACATTGACCACACGGTACGATGTGTGCCAATAAGTACATCTAAGTATATCTGTTGTATAATAAGAACCCCTTCCATGTATCAGTGTCATCTCTGTCCCCAGTTATCACAGACATTTGTTCTGACCGAGCTAACCTGGAGAGTGAAATTGTGGAACTTCAGACAAATGACATCATGAAGTCTGAACTTAAGACCGGTGTTTATCATTTCTGGAATATGGTGCCTGATACACAATACCCATCTCTGAAACATTGTGTACAAAAAATGCTGTCATTTTCATCAATATGTATACCTGCAAATCTACATTTTCAACAATGAATATTGTGAAAAGAACACAGAGGAACAAATTGACCAATGAACATTTGGACTGCCTTATTAGGATTGCGATGACAGACTACAAATACTGCATGAACCAAGTCAAGGAGCCACAGGCACACTTTCGCTCAGAGGTATCCTTTTATTGTACAAGCAGACTTTGATTTAGTTACATTAGTTGCTCTGTAACATGACATCATTAAGGAGTATCAAGCAATGTGTTAATTTAGTAGTTGATGTGGCTCTCACATTAAAGGTTTTTTGCCAAAATGGCCCCCA